>NC_039246.1:11517079-11649579 GCF_003368295.1 Carassius auratus
TAACCGTTATTGCCTGAGGCCATTTTTATGTGCATTAACTTACCCCTCTTTGTACGATAATTGTTTCTGATAGGAATGTAAGATGTTTTCATTATTTACATGGGATATTTGGTGATTTTATTACCGTCTAAATCTAGAATCTTGGTGTTTCATTTCATAATTCACTGTTTGAATCCCTTTTGACCACTGCGGAACACAACTGTTGCTTCACTGTATTTGCATGCATTTGTAATATGTACACTTTTATTACAGAAATCCTGGGAAGTATTTACAAGCAGAATATTAATCAGTTGAAAGGAGAAAGAGGGAAATAAACGGGTAAACATTAGAAATGGGCTTTAAATTTTAACATAATATAGCCTTACACATTAAAAATGTAAACCAAGCAACTTTGTTTTTCGTATGTAAATAAGTTCACAAATTCAATTTTTTTTAAATGACATACATCATTTTGAGTTAAAAAGAAATGTCAATTATATGTATCTTCTTTGTTTTTAACAGATGTAAATAATGACGCAACAAATAGGATATTAATTTCTTATTAAATCAAATCTTACTTATTAAAAATTCAAAGAATGGCCTATTACATTATTACACTTGAGCAGCGCGTTCCCTGGTTTGTAGGATCATAAAACTCACTCCTCCTCTGTGAATAAATCACCACGAATGCATGAGATTCATCACTGAAGTGCATGCAGATTTATTTCTCATGAGAAACAATTACCATCCGAATAAAGATATATTGAGCACCTTGCCTTAACAGAACTATTGGACAGTTATTACATATAAAAAATACATGTTGTGTAGTGCACTAATGAATGTTCTTTTCTTCCTCTGACTGTGAGTGTTATCGCCTTGTTTAACTTTGTCTTTTTGGTTCTTTCAGGATGCAGACCAACAATGTTATCAGAGTGAAGTTCAAAGACAGCAAGAGATATATTTTTTCTTCAAAACCTTTTACATTTCAATCATTTTTGGAATGTGGTAAGAGATAAACTTTAACATTGTTAATATCATAAATACCTTTCAGTCTAAATTTATTATTATTTTTTAGGTAATATATTAAGTGTATGAATGTATATTATGGGGTTAAAAAATAACTGTTGTAGTTCCTTTGGCATTGCTGGCTTCTGTGTCAATTTTCCATTGGTGTGTCTTCCTTTAGTTGCCAATAAATTTGATCTTCCTACAATGGATGTGAAAGTCTTTGATGACTCGAAGACAGAAGTTGATGAGGAAGCATTCGTATATCTGCTGAGACGACCAGATCTTGGTGTATTAGAAATTGTCATCCCAGGCACAGCAAACATTGATGGTAAATTGTTTGACATTCAGTAATATTCACCAATTCACTGATTTGCATAAGCTAATATGGCTATTGGATTAATTCTTAATAGCTGTGTAGTATGCTGCCACAGTAGCATGAACAGACAATCAGACCTTTGATATGGTTTATATTGAAGATTCTTTAAGCTCAAGCTCATTAGGAGATGAAGGTACATCAGAGTCTGATGACACTGCAATGTTGATTACAAGCCCTCCTGAAAAAAATCTAGCTGAGGAACATCGTCTTGCCAAGGTAAGGATCTCCAATCTTGCCTCTGAATTACATCTATATAGAATCTATATAGAATGACTTATGAGCTATGTACACTTGTCAGTTGTTCATTTATAATCCCTGAACAATATCGCATCATTCCCCCTCCAGATGATTGAAGAGATTCTAAAGACCAGCCCTGGAGGTGAAAAGATTATAAACGAATATACCCGCACCAAAGGTCTGTCCGATACCCGAAGACGTGACATGGTGAAAATTTTGGTAGCACATTTAACAAATGAACATGGGTAAGTTGTTCATATAGTAGTTTGTAAATTGTTGTTTATGATGTTATGTGTTATAATTATAATTGCTTTGGTTTGTGTGTGTTTGTGTGTGTGTGTGTGTGTAGAACAAGCCCTTCCCGACGTTTGAAGGAAGAATATGCGAAAGGAATCATTTCCCTCTTCCCATGCTTGGCTGACCCCAGGAGCAAGCTTGGATATGTAAGTAGTAGTAGTCTCTCAATATTTTTGTTGTACCGGAGGAGGAGACATTATGTATATTGCAGAATAAAGAATATCTGCATTATAATTGATATGGCATTTATTGCCTTAATCTGGTAATGTATAACTACTTGGTCTGTTTATTGTTCTGGTAATAGGAGCATTATTACAATGCAGAAGATGGAAGTGGATATTTGGCGTGGAGAATTAAAACTCTGCAGAAAGAAGCATCAGAGGGACGGATGAAGCGTCCACGGCAACCACAAACAGGTGTGAGATTTTATGTTAAGTCAATGCTTTTATGCATCTGTAATTAAGCCACATTGTGAATGAGGTCTCATGTTACATAGCATCTCTGTTCTTTTTTTAATGCAAAATTTTTTGCATAATCATCAACATTGGGCAAATTCAGATGGCATTCTGGGATATATGCATGTTTCACATGTTATTTTGTGTCATTTATCTAGTTTTGGCATTAATGTGTTTTGCTTTGGAAAGATAAGGAACTAAACAAATTTGGTTTTCATATTGTTTTAAACACTTTCAGGTGGGCCAACTGCTGACAGACAATCCTACAAAGAAGACTGCTATTTGACTATTTGACTGAAGACCGTCATTGTCAGGAAGCAATAGCCCTGATGAAGCATACAGCTGATGAGGCAGTGGTAAAGGAAAAGATGAAGTTAACGCTGGCCTATCGCCAGAAGCTGCTGCATGACCCTAAAAAGTCTGCTGATATTCTATCAGTTTTCTCACGATTCCTGGATATACCAGGCTTGGTATGTGAGACTTAAATTCTTAAAATATGAAAACAGACAAATATGAAATCAAGTGCTATTGTTGTTCTGCAGTAACAGAGACTTGTTAGGTAAACAAAGTCAGTTCCTTCTATGGTACCTACTTTAATTATCTTTGGCAGATTAATCAAGATTTTGGACTTTTGTTTGGTGATGCGACCTCTGCAAAGTTGTTGGAGAAGTGGTCTACCAACATAAAACCAAAGGTTATTGCACAGAGCCGTGGCCTCACACAGACTAGTGAGCTCCAAGACCTCATCCAAAATGCTGAAGCCACTGAAGTTGAAGAAGGTACCGTATCTACATTGTGGCACACTTTAAATTATTTAAGAGGAAGTTACACATTCATGACAAGCATAGCTTTACTCAGATCTACACTTTAAATTGCAGAGACAACTATATCCATTACATAGGATTTGCAGATGCATATTTATAGTTTGAAATGGTTTTAATATGGGAGTCTGAATAACAAAAGCATCTTTGATATTTTGTAGGTAAAGTTTAGCTGTATGTTCAATATATTTGGAGGTTTAACCTAAATTCATCCACACATCTGTATTCATCGAGACTAGGCCATGAATGTGCTCTTAATACTGAATCTGTGTGCAGTATTAACTAAAATACTGGAGTGGTTAATTTATTTATACCAGCACCTCAACAAGTCAATTGAAAGTGATTTGGAGGTTATGCTCAACCCCTTCTGCCTAAATACTAAAAAATGTTTAATTTGTCTTCTGTGTTTCTAGGGTGGGACAGCGACATGTCTTCCATTCTGATGCTGGTTCACCTTTTGCCACCCTCAAGTCAAGGCCGCAAGAGACCGGGAAAGATCTCAGCCAAACAAGCATGTGATCGTCTTGTGAAATTCATCAAGGTGAAGCTACTGATTTAACAGATCAAATTACACTGTTTTACAATGTTTTGTCACTGTGTGAACTTGAACTTGCTTATTTCTCAGACTTGCTTACTTCTCTAAAAGATCACTTGTCCTCCAAATTATTGTTCTTGTGGTATTCTTTTCTACTTAGCACATATTTAGTAATGATCTCCCGAAAGTGTGTAATACAGAAACTTTGGTGGAAGACGTCACTGTGTCTTTATGAATGCTGGATATTTACTTTAAGGGCCCTATTTTAACAATCTAAACGTAAAGTGTAAAGGGGGTCCCTTACTGTTAAGTCACATTGGCACTAATGTGTTTTCATTCTTTCACAGACCGGTAACAGTATCCAAGGGCACTTGGACAGTATTGGAGAAAGACTCCAGCCGTATCTACTCGCTGTTGGGCCGAACAAAAGTAGGATCCATTCTTGGTTTATTGTGATTGACCAACATGCTCTACCCTGTAAGGCTTCTAATTCATTGGCCTGTGTTGATGAGCTTTTCAAACATTTGATCCTAATGCCATGAAATTTGGTCCCGGGAAAATGGTCCCATTGAATGAAATGGAAGTTGGTGCTGAGATAGCTGGAAAACTTAATGTGCCTGTGTGGACTAAGGTCCTAAATGTGAAGTGGGTCAAGCGCTGTGGAAACACTTATCGATCAGGGTTGGCAGTTTGTGTTCAAGTTCAAAATGACATGCCTGTGTTTTATGTAATCCACAATATTGTTATTAAAAATGAGCACATCCTTTTAATAACAACTGCACTGAAAACAATGTGTTTAGATGAACATATCCATGCTTACAAAGTTGCACATACCACAGAAGCACCTCATGTTTTGGAGATTAAGGATATTTTGCACCACAAGTTGTTTGACATTTCTGATGTCTTATGGTTGTGATTCTGATTTGTTTATTGTACCATATAGTTTCATGTAATTCTTTTTCATCTCATCCATTGTTATCATTACTTTTTATTTTAGTATTTTTTTATTTTATTTTTTCACAATTACAACATGATGACACATTCAAAATGACAAGTGAATTATGTTTCAGTGTAATGTTGTTTGAAGAGGAGGAGCTTGAAAAAATAAAATTGAGACATGAGTATATTGTTTGTTGTTTTTTGTTTTATTTTAAAACTGAAAAGCAAGTAATTAATTTTAAGGCTTTTTGAGGGTAAAATATGAATGGTGTAATTCAGAGGAATAACTCTGGATAGAGTTACTTTTTCTTTGTAGTTCACACATAACTGATGATAAACAACTCCGGAGGGGAAGTAAATTGTGGTAGAGTAAATTTGTAGTTCCTCTGAACAGAGTTAAAAAGTAGCAAGAGTCAATTTCATGTAGCACTGAACTGAGTAAAATAGTACAAGAGTTAATTTGAAATAACACTAAATAGAGTCAAATATAACATGAAAGAGTAAAATATGAACACTAAATTGAGCAATATTAACTCTGGAAAAACAACTCTATCAAAAGAGTAACTTTTACTCTTTTTAGAGAGGGACCAAATGTTATCTGGCATAGAGTAAAATTTTCTTCAATTTGAGTAAATTTTACTCTGTCAAATTTACTGTGTTTGTTTGTTTGTTTGCATCTCTGTGTTTTGCTTTCAGTATTGAAATATAGTTGTACCAAAAAAAATTATTCATGGCTATTATATAATAACATGACATGACATTACATAACATTTGAAAGCCACTATTTTTAACATTTAATTACTCCAAAATGGCATTAAATATTATTATATACTTTTATTATTATATAATTACACAATAATGATCTTGGATTTAAATGCACTTATACAATCATCACCGAAAAACCATTTTGCATTTTAGCAACTTATTTTGTCTGTATAAATTATAAATAAATAAATTAATATTAAAGCTTAATTTAATAATATAAAATTATTACTTATTAAGAATTACCTTTTACATTTATTTACATTCATGATTCTGCAAATAAATAAATAAATCAGAAGTTAAACACTTATGATCTATATTTGTACGCAAGGACCAATCATACTTTTCATACTTAAAAGAGGATCAGTCCTCACTTTAAAATATTGACCTAATTTTTTTATTTTATAGGTATAATGACAAGTTCCCCTTTGGTACTAATACAGGAACAGTGTTATTATTTTTGGATCTGACCTAGAAATATGACTGCTGAATCTCCGCATATATTCAGCAGTTTGCCTCATAAATCAAATTCACATGCTCTATTCTGATGAGCTTCTAATAAGTCCACAAGGAGCCGAGTCACTTCCTTAAATTAATCTTTTAATGGACTTTCCACCTTCTAAATTGGCCTGCTTCCTTTTGGCAAGACCACAACGATTGCAGGGGTCATTTTTCCACGTCCTCCAGACAGATAAAATCTGCCGCAGAAGAAATGAGACAGCTCTTCCTGTTGCTCATTTCCACACACACACACAAACACACACAGATGTGTTTGATAAATTAGGCTACTTTTCCAGGAAAGGAAAATGGAAGTCTTAATTTACAAGCACCCGCTGGATCAACGCTATATGCAAGTCGCCCCACACACACACACACACACACACACACACACGAGTCCCCCGAGGAGCTCGGCTGATTGGCACGGCGAATGAATTCAGTGACCTACAATAATGTGAAATTCATTTGCACATGGCAGAGCAGCTCCACATACTTCAGCGTTTCTATCCCAGATCAGGATCTATCGAACCACTGGTCCATCTAATATACAAATCACATCTGACACACGGCCCCTGTGCTGAACAGCACCAGTGATACAACAATCCAAACTGACATCAAAGACACTTTCCTCCTGTGGCTGCGAATGTGTGTATACATATCAGTGATATCGAAAAAGGATCATGGTTTTTGTTGATATTTTGGATTAGAATGATACAAATGATTCTGTTGTGAAGTGTAACGCAAAACAAACGTCATTTCTACATAAAATTATTCATTTTAGATGAGAAAGAGAATATACTCTATTCAAGCTTTCAGAAGTTAAAGTTTGAAATTTGAAGTATATTTTATATATATTTTATTAGTTTTTTACGTTTACAAGGATTTTTTGAAGTAAATACCAAAGTCATGATCCTGTTGTTCCCATCATGCACTAGGGCATGAATAATTAACGTCATTATGTCAAATGTGTCACTGTTTTATGGTTGCTTTTGTTAGGCGTAGTAACTTGCTCTTTTGTGACGTGTTTTAATTTATTTTTTATTTTATTTTTAAATTTTTACAGATTTAGTCATTTTTGTTTTAGCACTTCAACAAAAACTAAACCAAAAATGAGAAATTTACTTGGCAACGTGGTAAAATAAGTTTGTTGTTGTTCTTGTTGTTTATATAATCAAATTTATTTCAGTAAAATTTACTTAAAGGAACCAAAATGCATTTTATGCTGACGTACATCAAATACATTATATATATACACACACATATACTTTAATATTATACTCTAACAATAATGTTCAATATTCAACAACAATATACAGTATATATACACAGATTTAAATTAAGACTTTTTATCTTAAAAAGGTAATATATAAACAAGGATCATACACTGATTTTTTTTTTTTTTTACATTTTATTTAATTTATTTCTCTTGATTTTGTTTATGCATTAATACTTAATACCATAAAGGCATTAGTAATTGCACAGGAATGAGTATCAATTTCTTAATATTAAAATAAATAAATAAATTCTTTGCATCAGACAATTTCTTATAAACATTGCCAGTGACTTCCTCCAAGTTTAGTTTGCACAGGTCCAGATTTGGAGAGCACAGATGGGGTCAATGCTATACTCTTCAGCTAATGGCTCCAGCAGAGATGAAGGGAGCAGCTCGGTCTTGTAAACAGTGTGCCAGACTCTCAGGAGTAGACACTCACTGTGGCCTTGACTCCTGTTCTTGTTCTTTCCAGTACACTCAACTACTTTCTCCCAATCCCGATAATGCACTTAAATGCAATATTTTCAAGGCCGCGTCCTCTGTCTTTCTGAAACGCACTATTGGCACCAAACTTAAGCCTGGTGCGATTGGATACTCTCTATATATTGCTCTTTTCTATATAAGCTTTAAGTTCCCTCTCTAAAAACATCTGCCTTCAAGTAACTTTAAGCTACTGAAGTCCTGATGGTAATTGGGCATGATAATTGTCTATTATTCATATTAATTTACATTAACTATACTAACTGGATTTTAAAAAGTTCATTTATAGCATATTCTACTAGAAATGTGAGTGTGTGAGTTTACCTGATCAACGGAACGGAACACACATTGTACATTAAATTGATATATTCCCATGAGTAAACTTTTAATAACACTTCACAATATTGCTGAATTTATTGCATTTTGGGTCAAATAAATATAATCTTTGCATGTTTTTTTTTTTTTTTCATTTAGTTAAAGCTATTCTAGAACTAAAATTCTAAATTCTAAAAACCTTCCTGACACTATTTCCACGGATCTTACTTTTTTTCTCTCAATTAAATTAAATTGTAAAATATATTCAAATAGAAAACAGTTATTTTAAATTGTAATATTCCACAATATTGCTGTTTTTGCTGTATTTTTGATCGAATAAATGCAGCCTTTGTGAGCATAAGAAACTATTAAAGCACTCGATTTGTTGTTGTTCCAAAAACAGTTCTGTCCCAGTTGAGAAGTGAAAAATAGTCTTTTTTTTTTTTTTGTCCAATAACTCGAATGCACATCACATCATAATCACTGCTTTCAAATTCACTAGAAGCATCAGACTGGAGAGGAATCCTCAGACTCCTGCTCATTCTTACACAACCAAGCTCCACTTCCCATCAGATCAAGAACAAGAACGAGCTTCACTTGAACACGTCACGCCGCTCTTACAACCTCTAAACGGGTATGTAGGGCAGAATTAGATTCGAGGGTCTTCACAGAGACAGCATCACAGACCCCTCGTGCATTAATTGTGATAAACGGAGAATCTTGGAATGTTTTCAAGGTCTCTCTGTGGAAGTGAACAGATGCGGACGCTCTCAGTGCATGAGGAACCTGTAACAGATTTCTCACTCCACTCGCCTTAGGTCTTTCATCAAGCCCCTGCATTGGACACCTGGAAGCAAATTAGGGGTGTGAGTGCACCACTCAGCTGGCACAGTTCAAGCATAGAGAGAGGTCAATGAAAACCTGGGATTTGTGCAGTGAAAGGTCTATCTGCGGTTCAGCAGGGCATTTTGACACCACCGCAGGGATATTATCACCTCTACCAGATCCCGAGCAGACGGTCAAATGACTCAACAGTCTCGCCAGATCTGACCTTCCGGAGATTTTTTATGCATTCACAAGCCGTCGTGCCACATCCAGCACTCTCTCAGTGCATCTGCTCCCCTCCGTGTGCCACGTTCACAGGCGCCTGTGTCATTTCTCCCACGCTGTCTCTCTTGCTACTAACAGGTGATGTAACCGTTTCTAAAAACACCAGCTTGCGTGCAAACGTCCCCCATTTGGCAAAAGTCTACACAGCCATATTGCATTTAAAAAGTTTACAGTGTAATAAACTGGGCACCTGAAATCTCAAATCAGATTCATTCCTGCAAATACTGACTGTCTGTATTGCTTTAGTGGGCTTGAAATGTATATAGTAAAAATTATTATCTATTTTTTTAGATTGTAAATATTAGACATTATTGGAGTCAATACAATTTCAATGTGTTACTTGCCATTTATTTGTAATTTTTGTTAAATTTACTAAGTAAAATTTGTTTAAAAGTAAATTATACATAATTTTCTTCAGTGTAGTGCACAGGTCCCATGAAATGCTTTCATACATGATAATTGTGTGTGTGTTTTAAAACTTGGAAGTCAGAAAGAGCAGCACGGACATTCTTCAAAACTACTGTATTTGCTTTCCACAGAAGAAAGTAAGTCATATGGGTTTATAATGACGTGATAAATTATGGGAAAGTTGAGCAAACCATTGCTTTAAAAGATATTCACAACCTATTTTTATCAAAACTTATCAAAACATTTTATGCTTTTGCTGTAATGCAATTGTTTTGTTTAAAAATAATTGGGAATTTTTTTTTTTTTTTTTTTTTTTTACATTCATAAAAATATTAATTTACTGTAAAATAAATGTAAATAATAAACAGTAATAAAAAAATTATTAATTGACAGCCATAAAAAATACATACATTTAATGTTACTAGAGGTTCCTAGACAAAATAGATATCTTTAAAAAATCAATCAATCAATCAATCAAAATTTGATAATTTTAATTTCACTTAATTTTAATCTCGTTCTTGGCCAGATTTTATTATAATATATGTTGATCTGTTCTATAAATATTCTAAAAATATATAATTGTTACAATATTTCCAGCGTTATTGGTTGCTGAAAACCTAAGCTAAATCTAAAACATCTCTTCGAAAACTAACACGATGCTTTTGCTGCTTTGCGAGCACTTTCTTTTCCAGAAGTAAATGCAAATCTAGTTTAAATACTGTCCTTTTAATGTTTATTTTTAGCATCATAGCCGAAACGTTCCATTTAATAGCACTGCAGCACAAAAAGCTCCATAAAAGCGGCTCCTAATAATGGAAGGCTTGTGTCGAAAGGTGCTTGGTTGCGTGTGAGTTATGCGTTTATAACGTTTCCTGTCAGCCAGCCATAACAGCAGCGCTCAGGGTGGAATTTAATTAGCCAGAAATGACAGCAAGACGGAGAGACACTGAAGCCTTGCGGTAGCAACAGATTTTGATCTTTTATTTCTTCATCTGAAACCATAAAGCACCTTGGAGCTCTGACAGAAATGTAAAAACCTGGCACAATACGATATGCAAATAATGTGGCATACGGCTCACCCATCTCATAACATTTCTGTCTTATCTATTGTTTATCATCATTTACATGAAATATATTTGGTGATGGCCTAAACAGAAAAAAAAAATCCCCTCGCTGTCAGTTATTAAGCTTTTTTGTTGACGCTCCTCAAAGACATTCCCTCAGTGGAACTTAGCATAATTAGATGAGCATGAATTCCCAGATCCAATCAGCACAAGTGTTTCCTGTTTCTTCGGCAATAATAACATGAGAGCTCACTAACAAGCTAACGCTAACAGCCCGCTCGCTTTATTTTTATTACAGATTAAAGTTGAAATCACTCAGACTAAATTGCTGCATTGGTAGAGTGCGAAAGTAACTGTGGCACAATCACGGCCCGAATGATTATTTGTTTGTCCGCAAATTGGTCTGAATCACAGGATTGCTCTTTCCTAAAGGTTGAGTACGCGCTCTGCAATGATTTTCAAACACGTTTTTATTTGGTGACCTTAATCATCCCCATTTTGCAGACTCAATTAAGCTGTTTCACCTTTGAAAAGCTGATGGGTGCCGGGAAACCAGCTGGTTAATGGTGCGTCAACTCGTTTCTCTCTGCTTCTCCCTCATCATTTTAAAGCCACAAGCAATTTATCTCTTTAAAAAAATTCATCTCTATACAGTAGATGACATGTTTCGCTGATCTCATTTAACATCACTGTATATATAAAGAGCATTTTTGGTTTGGCATTTCCACTTCATGTGTTTGTATAGGCTATATATGCATTTATGTTTGTTTAATAATACATGTAATGTAATCCATTTTATTTAAATATTGTAACTTTTTGTAAAAAATGTATTTATTTTACATTTTATTGTTTTAAACGATAATTATTTATTCTTAATTTATGATTTTGTTTTAATCATATGCCTAATTTTCAGTAGTGTATCACAGTTTTAACAAAATTTTGGGCAGCGAACATTGATAACAATAAAAAAAATCTTGAGAGCCAAATCAGCATATTAGAATGTAAACTATATACATTCTATATATATATATATATATATATATATATATATATATATATACACAGAGATGTATAAAGTACTAGAGAACCATACTTGAGTAAAAGTACAAGTGCTCTATCAAAAAAGTGACTTGAGTAGAAGTAGAAGTGCTATATATATATATATATATATATATATATATAGATATATATATATATATATATATATATATATATATATATATATACACACTAATATACACACACACACATGTAGTACATAAAAAATGCATGGATTTACTGGCAAATTAATTATGGCAATTAGATAATCTGCATATTTTCATATTTTAGATTTATTAATGTTATTTTATTATTTTTAAGTGCATTTATTTTATTGTTAAAATTTTAATTATATATTAACCAGCTTTTACCCAGTCTTTGATTATGAGATTGGATAAATACATCCATTCCACACATGTATACATGTATATATACAGGGGGTCTGAGTGGTTTTAAGTATTTTTAGTATTTGTTTTTAAAATAGTTTTTTAAAAAGGTTGCCTTTACAAATTGCCCTTTAATATAGCCCCATAATGGCTAAAGTTTAATTCTGGCCCTGAATTGTACACATACTGTACATAGATTTACATATATTATTAATGTATAAACTGGAATTTGTGTTTGTGTGTGTGTGTGTGTGTAACATTTGATCTGTAATATATATACATAGATACAGGTGAGTTAAACATGTAAATGTTATATACACACTACTGGTATTCAAAGTCCCTTGACACCACCATACCCTCAACCTCAACTGTATCCAATAATCATTCAGCTCCCAGTGAGAGCACTGCTGATACCATCTGTGGTGAGAAACATGCCTCCACATACAAGCACACGATCTATAAAGTGCATTCACACACACAGCCTGCCCAACAGACTCCAAATCTAAAAGACAAGCACACACAGGACTGAGCCACCGGCAGGTCACTGTAAGAGATACAGCAGAAGCCACATCATTTCCAACAGTGTGCATGTGCGTGCTTCGACTACAAACAGTGGCGTTTTCCCTTCTACTGTAATTGTAATGATTGCTAATCCATTTAAGCCTTTATCTTTGCAGCTCTGGTTGGAGTATATGGAAGGACACTGCAAACATTGAGCTAAAGCCTTACAAGAAGCGTTTAATTCAGAAAACTGTTATGGTCAGCCAGTCAACCCTTTCTAAATACACCTGGTCTTACATGCTAACTCTGTTAAAAAGACCGTAATATCAATCAAAAAAAAAAAACTCTGAACTCTGAAGTGCCAGCCAGAATGTATATGATGCTTGTTTTCATAAATATGCAGTGGTATTGTAGAATAATAACTGCAGGTGAAGCGAAAGCATTATGTGTAAATACATAAGTAAAGTTTGCGATCAAACTTTGAAGTTGGCTTGAAAAACCTTGACTTAAAAAGTTTGAAGCAGTTGTAAGAACTTGAAGTTTGAAAGTTTAGATAAATTAGTAATAGCATGATGTTGCTAGCATGTTTTTGCATTAATAACTAGTTGTTAGGATGCTGACAGCATATTTTTAACATGATTATCATGTTGCTGTCATGTTTTATCATTATTAGAATGTTACTTGCACGTTTTAGCATTATTATCATGATTGTTTTAGCATGATTAGCATGTTATTAGCACGATTTAGCATTATTAGTATGTTGATAGCATGTTAACATGTTGCTAACATTTTAGTAAGTTCCTAGCCTGATTTAGCATGTTGTCTAGGATGATTGTCTTTTCAACCCAACTTTGCTAATAATTTTTTATAACTTCTAACTTTCTAAGAGACAGTGTGGCTTAGGCTCAAGCCACTTTGCCTCACCCATAGCCTCCTCTTTGAAGCTGATCGATACAAAGCCACCAGCACTGAATCCATCAACAAATAACTATGCAAATAAAAATCAATGGCCCACCAACAGGAAATCTCTAGCTTTCTAATTAAAGCACAAGCTGGAACAAGAGCAACACTGGAACAGCCACACTCGACTACATTAATACAGTGACAAGTCCTTTCTGGAGAAGTGCTACATTATAAAGCACTGCTCTCCACGCTGGAAACAGAAACATTATACTTATTAGAGGTGATGAATTCTTTATGATTCTGTTAAATAACACCAACTGATTTCCTCCAAGCATTATTCGCCTGAGCGCCGAGGATGATTCATGTTTGTCTGTGTCTGACCTTACATACCACTCCTTTGTAACCTGGTGTATTCTATAAAAAGTGAAAATCTGCAGTTGTTGAATGTTTACTAAAATGTAGATATTTGACCATATGAATAAAAAATAAATAAAAAAAAATATTAACAATTGTGACAGCAAATAATTAATGAGAATGTATTTTACTTACATTTTAAATATATTAATTTAATTGTATAATTTTTTTTTTTTTTTGCATTTGTAATAGTATTAACATATGCAATAGCTATTAATTAATGAGCATATCATTACATTTTAAATGTATTAATTTAATAGTTAAAAAAGTTAGAGAGGTCCACTATTATGAAAAGTAGCAGTCCTCTTTGAGATAAATTAAATTAAATTAAATTAAATTAAATTAAATTAAATTAAATTAAATTAAATTAAATTAAATTAAAAGGAGTTATATATTTGACTTGATTAATTTCATGATTTAATCTAGGTTTCCAGAAAGCTAAACAAAACAAAACAAAAAGCGAAACAGAGCAAAACAAAACAAATAGCGAAACAGAGCAAATCAAAACAAAAACAGAGCAACATAACACAAACCAAAGCAAAACTTAAAAACTAAACAAAACAAAAAACAGAGCAGAGCAAATAAATTAATTAATTAATAAATAATAAAACAAACCAGCGCAAAACAAAAAGCAGAGCAAAAAATAATAATAATTTAAAAAGAGAGTGAATTACAAACAAAACAAAACTGCAAAACATTTTTTCAAGTCAAACTGATTAATTGGTCATTAATTATCCAAAGATTCATGTCTTGGGTGCACATGTCGGGGTTGATATTGGTTTCTTGCAAATCACAAAAAAATACTTTTCTATGCATTACTGGATTCAATTTGTTGCCTTGGCAACTACATAACAAGTGGCCACTAAGACCCCTGCATCACTCCATTCTGCCAAGGGTCCATTTCCACGTCAAAAGTATTCCAAACACTCGCACACAGACTAACAGCTTTTCTCCACAGCGGGAGCCAGCAGACATTCAGTGTGGTTTGATTAGCGGAGGCACTGATGTGTTGTGGACAGTGTGTGTGTGTGTGTGTGTGTTTTCCAGCTGCACAGGCGAGATGTGGATGTAATTGCTGTAAGTGTTGGGCAGCTGGTGTGGAGGAGGCATCTGCGATCTGCTCTCCGACATTTCTCTCTCTCACTTTCTTTTCCCTTTCCCGGTTTGCACTTTTTAACACTGCACACAAACAGCAATTTTGGAGGCGCACAGACACACAAACCTTGACAGCATGCTTGTCAGCTCACAAATGCATGTGAATTTCACTCTCCTCCACCTCGTATTTAGCCTCCTGAGATGTTCGGCTATGCTAATGTAACCCTGGAACACCTGCAAACTTGCTTGGCGTCGTAAAGAGCTGTTGTATGATTCTGATATAATTCATAAGCACACTTTGTCAGAGATTTAAAGGAGGTAGCACAGTTATACCTCAGGAGCTTCATCGCAGGGCCAGGAGGAGCTGAAGCCTTTCTCCTCTCTTCATTAATCATCATTAACAAAGGGCCTGCATGCCACGCTACCACGCTAGCATCTGCTTCAGAGATGGAGGAAGACAGAGGGGTTAGCAAATGAAAAGATGACGATGAAGAGAGAGCTGTGAACCAAAGATTTTGAGCTGCAGTTCCTATAAACTCAGTATAATACGGTCAACATGAATGGTCATTCACAACCCATTTTATGCCCATAATTAAGCAATATTTCAGCAAGAGTAATATCCTAATGGAATGCCAGCATTAAATTATTGTATTGACTATTAACTCAAAGTGTAAAGCATGGCATTGGCAAATTACAGGGAGTACATGAAATGATCAAATGTATAGACTAAATTCAGCAAAAGCTTCTTTGAATGAAATTTGTAAATGTAGCCTACAACAGGTTTTTTTAACCAGGGAGCTGTATATAAAAAAAAGTGTTTATCAAATGTTAAAAGATAAAATAAAATAAATGTAAAACCAGACTAAAATAAATACATTTGATTAAAATAAGTGTTTAAATATAAAATAAATGAGATGAAAATATTTGACCAATTATTTAAATAAAGAAAAATCTATCAGTATAGTATATACATAATGAATATAAAAATTTAAATAAATATACAGCACATAATATACTATCCAAATTTGCCATAGTATAAATTGTAATAATCGTATATAAGTGCTGTTTACAAATTTTAGATTAGGGTTCCTCACTTGGAAACTAATATTTGGAAAAGCCCAGGCCATAGCTAATTAGGTATGGGTTAACTATAATCAGTGTGGTCTAGTTGGCATTAGTTGAAATGTAAAGTACGTTGCTTCAGAGATGGAGCCAGACATTGCATTTTGTTTACAAATTATGAAGATAAGCCCTTTCCTCTTTTAATACGAGTAGGTATATGTTATAAGAAAGCGAATAGGGTTGTTTTGATATCACGCTGGCTTTAATGAACAGGCAGGGCAGTAGTGTAATTATTTTGCCCTGCATTATTGCATTTTGTCAGTGTGTCGGTTCCCAGGAGATGCTCTCTATGCAGTCAGCTGACTTGGACCCCGGGGACCCCTATCTGCAATAGAGCAGTCATGCCAAAATAGGCCTCACATCTGTTCAGGCCAAATGGGGGCAAGTTAAAATCAAGACAACCCACTTTTCACTCCTGTATCTGTGCATGCTCATACAGCACAACGCAAGAACCAATCCAAAAAAAAGAAACGCCATAAACCCCAATGGACAGCACTGACTGAAAATAGGAATGCAGGTGCTGTGCCTCTCAGAGAGGAGAAACATCTCCAATTTTTAATGCACACGCTTGAACAGAAAGGGTTAAAGGAGGGAGGCTGTGGTTGGTGAGAAATAAGTCATTTCATTATTTTATGGCATTGTGTCATTAAAAGAGCTCGGGAAAAAATTGGTCAGCAACATTTACAGTCCCACCTGTTCGACAACAGGATTTTAAAAATCAGCAGAGATCCTGAATTATTTATCAAATGTCATAGGACCTCATTAAATCCTGAAAAGCTCACAGCGCACTCCACAATGTTGAGCCCTTTGACTTCTCTCAGAGATGAAATGTAGGAGAGCTGGACGGGTTCAAACCCAATGACTCACTCGCTGCCCCTGATTAATTCAAGTCTGTAAACAATGTTTACATGTGTGTGTGCCATCGCTTTTATTAAGCCTGACCGGAAAGAGTTCATAATATACTTTTGATAAAGGCTGCAAAATGTCCATCATGCAACTTCAGTCATTCTAAAAAAAATATCTAGACAATTAAACTACACTTAAAAATGCTTAAACATAAAACCAATTAGCATCCGAATACAAATGCTGCAAAACAGGCAACCCAAGACAAATCAAAATACTAATCAAAACACTAAAAAGATATTAAACAATTATAAATAAATAATTAAATAAATAATTGAAATACAAATAAAATATTTAATAAACACAAAAATAAAAGGCTATTAAATTAATACAAATTATATTTAATAAATTATAAAAGACAAAAGTATATTTTAAGTGTACTGTATGCCTATAAGGTATTAAAAAGCGTTAAATAAATAAATAAAATAAAAATAAAAATGAATAATAAAATACAAACTAAAACTTAAAATATATATATATATATATATATATATATATATATATATATATATATATATATATATATATATATATATATATATATATATTAAAAGTGTATTATATGTAATTTATTAACTAATCCAGTCATTCATGTGCAGCCTTAAAAAATATTTAGACAATTAATGTACACTTTAAAATTCTTGAATATCAAATCAAGTAGCATCTACAAACTAATGGTGCAAAACTTAAAACGCAAAAAAGAAATCCAAATACCAATCAAAATTATGACATGTTGTTTGTATGAATGGATTAATATTTTGTACAAATATATAATATGTAATAAAAAATTAATTAAAAAAACAACTTATAAATAAATAAAAAATAAAATGGAAAACCATCTAAAAACCAATGCTGCAAGACAACCCCCCCCCCCAAAAAAAAAAAAAAAAAAAATCAATCAAGCAATAAAAATAACATCATAAGTAAATATAAAATTAAATAGATCAGATAAAAATATAAACAACAAAAACTTATTTTAAAGGTAATGTATCCATTGTTTTACAGTATTTAAAACCTAAATGTCTTTTGTGAAAAGTTTGGCTTGAAAAAGTGTGCTTGTTCTCCCTCTTTAAAAAAAACAACAACGACAACAAAAAAAAAAAAAAAACATTTCTTGATGGTTTGAAATGTTGTTATATAAATGACATTTGCACATTTTTAAGTGCGCCTTAAGTGTCCACAGCTGGGGCCGCTGTATTATTACTCTAGCATAATTCTCTCACTGTTCAATAATCTTGCAGGTTCATTTTTAGTCTGTAATTACCAGCAGCTAAATGTGCATTGCTCACCAGGGACAAAAGGGTACATCTTTATATCCAGTAGTTTGATATAATTTGCACTGTGGCTCACCAATTCCCAGAATGCTACACAAAGATGTGTCTCCTTTATATTCCATGGCCAGTTTACTCAAGCTGCCCAAAGCTTTTCTTAACTTTACCACACACACACACACACACACACACACACACACACTGCATCTCTCCTTTGCCCTTGTTGCTCTACGGACAAATTCTTAAGCAAACAATTGGAAATAAAGCCATTTTGTGAAGTAAAAGCTTTATTAGCTTTCAAGCATCTAATTTCAGACCTGGATGAGATGCCCCTGTTAGCCGAGGACAGCAGACGCTCCAAAATGCAGATAATTTCATTTGCTATCACTCAACAGAGAGTGATCAACTACCTCAGGACAAATTCACAGAAAATTGCCACTAAATCTATTTTTAGCCCATCAGTCATGTTTGTTAAACGTTCTGTAATCCTGTGAGGCAAATCAGTATTGTGGACATGCAGATGTTTTACAGACATTCAGACTCCACTACACGGTTTAAATAAAGTGTCAAATATTGAATAAAAATAAATAAATATTAAAAACAAAAATGTTATAAAAGCACTGTGTGTATTGTTGTGTAATGTCTATTGTCATTTAAAAAGTTTCTTGTGCTGTGCAAAATAACCTGGTTCACTATTTGAAATGACACCCATGCAACAACAATTTCTTTAATTTCAATTTCTTCTAATACAATATTTAATATATGTAGTAGTACTACTACTACCAAATTGCTGCTCAATATTCACAGATACTAGTCTATATTACGTTTCGATTTAAGTGTACAGACCTACTTTTAATTTATCCAAAATTTGTCAAAATTCCATGCCATTCCATGTTATACTGTAAATTCTGTTTTTCTGACTGGATTCCGTGATTCTGTCTGTGTTTTCCACATCGCAGAAATAATACCGCACTAGAGTCATGTTCACTTGCATTTTATGAATCACCATATACCACAAAAAAAAAAAAAAAAACTTTACTGTTCTACTGAAGAAAAAAAATCATCTCCTGTACATGGATGGCCTGAGGGAGAGTTAATTAACAGCAATTTTTCACTTTTGGGTAAGCTATACATTAAACGTGCTATAGCCCTGTGAGGAAAGTCAGCATTGTGGACACTGCAGACTCCACTACACTGTCGAAACACTGTGCTTTCATCCGGACGTGATGAGCACCAGTACCAAGGCCAGCAGCCCTGTGGCCTCGTAAGTTTACAGAGCTTAACACCTGTCTAATGAGAGACCAGTCATCCCTACGGATTTCAGAGCTTCTCATCCATCCTTTTTTTCTGGCCTGGAGACGGCGAAAGATTTAGAGACGTGTGTAAATGAGATGGAAGCTCTTTCCCTTGTGTGCGCGTACCTTTTAAAAATATGGGCTTTAAAGCAGTGGAGCGGCTGGAAAATGATCTATAATGGAGCTGGGGATCCTAAAAGCCAACAATGAACATCAACAATATCTGCCCTCACAACCTTGTGCCATTAAAGATCAGGTGTGCGCGTTTGTCAAGATTTCATCATTTTAAATGCAAGCTTAATCCGTCATGCACGGCCATGAAACCGTGCTTCAACAAGACCAACAAAGAGAATAACAAAGTGACTGCTAATGGATGCAATCGCCTGTTCCTGAGAAATAAACTCGTTCAGCATGTCAAATAATCAACCAGGCAATAAAAAGAACAGCCTTGGGTATTTTGCAGCTCAACGGGTCACCGATACTAAATCGATTAGAGGAATGAAGCGATTTCTCACCTCACTAGGGGTCACACACTGGTCATCGCATTTTTCAATCACCATTCTTCAAGAAGCTATCCATAACCATTCAAATAAAACTAACCAGGCACAACCAAACTATACATCCCAGCAAAATAACCTGGTCCACCATTTGAAATGACATCCAGCAACAACAATTTCTTTAAAATACAATATTTAATATATCATTTAATACACAATTTATTTCAAATAAATATTTTTTAACATATAGAATATATAATATTTTAATTTCATCATAAATTCATATAATGAACTCATAAGGAATTCAATCATAAGGAATTTAAAATAAAATATTATATATATATTTTATAGCTTTTGAGCTTATGCAACATCAATCCAAACCCATATATAAATGATATACAGTATATAGTTACAATAGTCATGTTTTTATTTGATACTATAACAACATGACTATTGTAACGTTATATATAATTGATCAAACATAAAGTCTGTCTAATTTAACATACTTCTATATAACATGTAGTGTGTGGACACTGATGTTTATTATGAGTCCTATATAAAGTGGTTCACGCTGGCAGGGTGCTGGGAAGTCATAAGTAACCTTTCAAAACCCTTGGCAGGACTAAAGCTTCCTAATGGTGTTTCCGGCCTGCCAGTGATGTGTACATTCAAGACACACTCCTAGTTAGCTTGTGTGTATAAAATAAGAAGGAAAGGATTTGGGGGAAAGCAAAGTGCACCGCTCCATCTCTGTGTGTAGGCTGAAGGCTAAAGGCAGGCAGGCAGACCCACTGCGCCGTGCATTAGATGACTAATCTGACACTTGCCAGGAAGACGTGTGTCTTCTGTATGTTCAATCTGCCACATCATCAGCGCTGTGCTGACAGAAGAGACTCTGATTAGTAGTGCTCATACTTACTGTAAAGATATGAACAAATCGATAAACACAAGTAGCGATGAATAATTTCTGAAATAATGCAGCTGGTTGAGCAAATGTGCTATTGGTTTTATAAGCAATCAGAATTTTTTTATTTGATGAATGATAAAATAAATGGTAAAATATGATGTAGTTTACTTACATTCAATATAGAGAAGGCATTAGCAACCATTTAAAACACCCTAGCAACCATCTAGAAGACCATACAACTACCCAAACCACAAAAGCAAACACCCAGAATGCTTTAGCAACTACACAAATAGCCCAGCAAGCACTTATAACACCCTACAGTAGCAGCCACTTAGAACACCCAACAGTAGCAACCACTTAGAACACCCTACAGTAGCAGCCACTTAGAACACCCAACAGTAGCAACCACTTAGAACACCCTACAGTAGCAGCCACTTAACACCCTACAGTAGCAGCCACTTAGAACACCCTACAGTAGCAGCCACTTAGAACACCCTACAGTAGCAACCACTTAGAACACCCTACAGTAGCAACCACTTAGAACACCCTACAGTAGCAGCCACTTAACACCCTACAGTAGCAACCACTTAGAACACCCTACAGTAGCAGCCACTTAGAAAACCCTACAGTAGCAACCACTTAGAACACCCAACAGTAGCAGCCACTTAGAACACCCTACAGTAGCAACCACTTAGAACACCCTAGGAACCACCTAGCAATTACAAGAATGCTTTAGAAACCACAAAGATCAACATTGCAACCACCTAAAAAATTCTAGAAATCACCTGTCGATTACAAGGACACCTTAGCAACCACCTAGAACAACGATTGTAACCATCCAGAATAACCTTAGCAGCTACCTAGTACAACTCTAGCAACCACCAAGTATACCTAAACAACCACCCAGCTAGAACACATTAGAAACAACCTAGCAACTACAATAACACCTTAACAACCACCTAGTACAACCCAAGCAACCACAAAGTACACCTAAACAACCACTAGGCAGCCACAATAATACTTTATAAAGCTCCTAGCATCTACAATTACACCTTAGCAACTACCCAGAACACCTAAACATCCACCCAGCAACTACAAAAACACTTTAGGAACCAAACGTAACATCTTCAAAATCAATTAACAACTACAAAAATACTTTAGAAACAACACAGGCACGCCCTGGGCAAGCAATGTTCCATTTCTTCAGAACATTATTCAAATCCGTACATTCCAAATATTTCAGTTGTCATAGCAACCATCTAGAACACCCAAGCAACAATAACCACCACACAGGACACTACAGAAACCACTCAAAACACCTAATCAACCACTCAAAACATCGTAGTAACCACACAGAACACTCAAGAAACTACAGTACATAGAAACCACCATTAACAACAAGAAAGCATTACCAACCACACAGAACACCCTTGAAACAATGCAGACACAAAGTAGAAACGATTGTAGAACTGTGGCAGTAAAATAAAATGGGAAAGCACTGTTTTTAAAAAACATGTATTTCATTACTATAAAAAATGTTCCATGTTATAGAAACCACCCAGAGCAGCAGCTGAACAACCTCTCAGACCAACCTAGCAACTACACAGAACATCTAAGCAATAACCTATCCACCAAACTATTTTAGAAACCACCTAGCAACAATGTGAACACCTTAGCAACAATCTAGACACACCCTCGGAACCATTATAGCATTGTGATGACAAAATGAAATGGTTAAGCACTCATTTACTTCAGTAAATTATTAAAGTACACATATTCCATAACTATAAAAATATTAACTTGTCATAGCAACCACCTAGAACACCTAAACAACCACCCAGACCACACCTTAACAATGACCCAAAACACCCTATAAACCACTTAGCAACTACAAGACTACTTTACAAACCACCTAACAACGACAAGAACACCTTAGTAACCACCCAACACACCAAACAACAATGTAGCAACCCTAGAAACCACAGCACTCGTTTTCTTCAGAAAATTATTAAAATACACATGTTCCATTACTAAACCTCCTAGAAAACCCTAGCAACGACCCAGACCACTTAGAACAGCCTATAAACCACCTAGCAACTACAAGACTACTTTAGAAACACCTACTGTACTGTAGCAATGACAAGAACACCCTAGCAACAAAATAGATAACCTAGTAACCAAAGAACAAATTTTCCTCAAATATTATTAAGATGTTCCACTACTATATAAAAAAATAAAACAATTCAGACTAGTTTGTGCCTTTTCATAGAACATGGCTGTACGTTGCAGCGGTGATATGGATAAATGAAGAGTCTCGGCTCTCTATCTTCCCTTAGCCCTTCTAATCTCGACAAAGCCCTTCTCTTTATTAAGGGATTAAACTGTTGACAGTCTATGCATACATCTTCATTTGGCACCGTCTCCGACCAAAGGTCCAGCGCTGAACTGTAATACACCGCTGGCTCCAAACGAGCACCCGTGGGCCAGACAGAGGGCATCCTAACACATTGCATGCATTACAAAACTGATGGCAGCACGGCACGCTTTGCAGAGCTGAAACTCCAAAGCAAGACTTCTCTTCTCCGAAGCGTGTGACACTAATTCGGCTCCGTCCACTTCAGAAAAGAGAGATAAACCCACTCTCTTCGTCGGATCCACGTCGCACTTGCTGAGCCGATAAACGTCTTTGTCGCCCAAAGAGTATTTACATCAGTTTGTACTTTTACGCTTAGCGAGCGATGTTAAATTGTTTATCCGCCGACGAGTACATTAAAATATGGATTTCTCAGTTTTGCTGCCAAACTTGAGCACGCTTTCATCGTGTCCTCAATATGTCAAGGCAGTAACCTGACTGCCGCCGCCACATGAGAATCAGTGTCTTTTAAATGAGAGAACATCTTGAAGGGAAATAAATCCCGCTTGTATGGTTGCATGTTGTCACATACTGTATAGTAGAAGCGTTTGATGTTCCAGATGCCGGTGTATTTTTATTCTATTTTTACGTCATGTCAAGTTATCAGATCTAACACTGTAAGTCTTGTTTAATAAACACGACACTCAAACATCACAGACTGATGAAGACAATGGGTTGCTATGAGTATCTGAATACATACTAATTCAATATGCTTTACACAAAGGCCTCAGATATGCAGGGGCCACACTACTCTACAAAAGATTTTTATTAAAATAATGATTAATTCTTTTATTGAGGAAGGATGCATTAAAATTATCAAAATTGACATTAAAGACATTTAAAACATTAAAAAAGATTTCTATTTCAAATAAATTGTTTCGATTTCAACTATTCATCAAAATATCCTGAAAAAAGTAACACTTTCAACAGATATGTTATGTCCAATGTTGATAATAATAGGAAATGTTTCTTGTTCATCAAATCAGCATATTAGAATGATTAATTAATGGGTGTGTCCAATTTTTTGTCCAATCAAACGTTATATAGATTGAGAACATCCGTTTAGTTAATCATCCCAACCCAACTTCCTGTTCCAATAGAAAATTAATAAACACAATAAAGAAAACTACACAAATGAAAATAAATCTACAGCCATGTCAGTTCACAGTAGATCAAGTTAAGTCAAGACACCTGTATTTCTATACCACGTTATACATTACAGACGGTTTTAAAGCTGCTTCACAGAATCAATAATGCAGATTTCCCCAAAATCTGAGACATGGTCAATCTTTAGAGCAAGTTAGTAGTGTTGATTCAGTTCAGTCCAATAACTGTAAAGTTCGTCAGGTATGAGTTCAGTCAAGCTATAAAGTAGACCATAGTGTTTGTTATTTAGCTCAACTGAGTTCAACACTGAATTCAGGTAACCTCACATCACCCACTTTGACCTCTGCCATTTTAGCAAAGTCTAAGTTCACATGCTAAGACAGACTTTCCTGCACTAACTTTGGACTCACGGAGACAGAGAAGGATTACCCGTTGAGCAGCCACTGGTGGAGCGATTTAATTAACAAAGACGTGAGATAGAGACTTAGCAAGGATGAGTTTCACGGCTCCCTCTTATTGAAGTGCAGCTTTGCAGATCTGAACAGTCCACTTCTCCTGACGATCCCTCTCCAATAATTATGGTCTGTTCTCCTGGTAATTGGCCACAGTGTCATTTCGCTAGATGGAAAAGAAGGGCCTCTCGGTACAAGACGACCTCAGCCTTTCCTCCCCTCATGTCTTCAGGGTAATTTCTTAAGCAAGGCAGCACGTCGCCTCATGAATAAAAAACCCAGAGATGGCTGCAATGAAATCACGCCGACAACATATTAATAACACATTTACATTCATCCGTGACTCGTCTCCCACTGTGATGCAAGCCTGGCAATTAGAAGTCGAATGCTTTTGAAGTACGCTGCTGAAGCGCTCCTCTGGGTCTCTGCGCTGCTATCGAAGGCTTAACATTTAAGATTTTACGAAGCACCTGTGGTGCAGTGCAGTTTAAAGGGATAGTTCAGGCAAAAATAAGCCTAAAAAGAATATTTGATTGATGAATACTGACCGATTGTTTTTCATTTTATCGAAAAAACATAATGAAGGCTATTTCGCACTCCTAATGCGAAGCGCACTTTAATGTTAGCTGTGATGCTAATAATGCGGTACACAAAAAAGGAATAGAACATGAACACTTTTCAGTATTGAATGAATTGAGCATATTTGTGTGCCATTTTGAAAGTGAAGTTCCACTTCATTCTAGGACTGGCTTTTACATCATCGAACAAGGGACCTTAGAAGGTAGCACAACCAATGTTGCTGCTTCCAACTTTTTGTAACAGACTTTAGTTTCAAATGCGCCTATATTGTATCATACTAGGTTTAAAAACAAAGATTTGAGCGGGGATTGGTGGTATTTTAATGAATATGATTCATAGTGATTTAGTGACTTTTTTTATGTACAGTCTCTGCAATTCTGATTATAGTTCAAACACACAAAAAAAGTACAATAAAATGATCATAAAACTAGCCCAACCTCAAGCAAATGACTTTAGACTGATTTGCTCACCAAACAAAACTGCAGTTGCATAATCAAAATATGGGTAAAACATCTGTGGAAATCCAATACAGAAAATAATTCATATTAATACATTACACTGAGCCCTATTTTTCCTTAGAGTGCAAAAGACAATTTTACTCAATATTACTCACTATATACCCTGGTATTACACATTTAAAAACTTTGAATCTATTATAATAACACAATTATACTTTTATACCTTAGTCTTACTAAACCTGATTTACTCCAGCTAATGAGAGACCAATCACCTTCAGAACATTACGAGTCATGAATACTGCCGAGCTCTCGAACACTGAATTTGGCTGCTAAATAAGAGTAAGGCTGAATTCAGTGGTATTATTGCTTCTTGAATAGTATATTCATGAATATAGCCCATTCAAATTTAAACACCAACCTCATTAAAATTTAACCCTCAGCTCAGGTGCAAATAAATAGATAAAATGACTAAGAAATGTAACCAATAATCATTTATTCATAAGCTAATTCAACCATATACCACTCTTGGCGTGTATGGTCAAGCTTTACATATTTTAAAGACTATATAGCAAAATGAAAATATTTATGTATATATGATGGAAATGAACAAGAATAAAACATCAAAAACATGTCCCCCATTTATTTTTCCCACTGGCACTTGACTGGACCTACATTACCTAAACCCACACACAACAGCAGACATTCAGATGAGTGTTCAAACACTCATATTCTACCTGACCTGACAGGGTCAGAGCTCACAACTGGGGCCAATTTCCCCAGCATGCTCTCCAGGGCTTTAGTTCATTATTCTGAGCCCAGAGAAGACGGCGCAGTAGGGGGTGAATTCATCTGGAGACGCACTCGTCTCTCACCAGCAGCACACACTTCTGCAGCCTTGAGATTGTAGGCTCAAAGTCTTCAAAGCACATACCAGCTTAGGGTTCTCCGTTATGTCTTGGGAGAAGGTTTGTTTGGTTGTGATTTTGAAGAAAGCAAAAAACAAGCGACAAATGACGAGAGAATTAGACAAAAGAAGGAAAGGATCTCCTGTTCCTCTACTAAGAACGACTAGTTTCCCTTCCAATGATCTCCATTGTATTTGCGATTTAATATTTGCGTCTTTCTCCAAACTCTACAGAACATGCTTTTATGTCTTACGCTTGTCACACAGATGGAAATATGGCATTTCAATGGGAAACGGAACAAAGAGAAATAGAACAGGAAGCCAGAGAAAACGAGCAAAGGCATGAATTGAAACCATACAAAAGAAGAAAAATTCATAATTGGAGCTCGCAGTCATTACAACACACTTCCATTGGACTGCATAATTACGCAATACTCACAACCAAATGTGCACTCTGACTCTGATTTATTTTAGCACACTACTTCTCCATAAATATAAACAAAAAATTCTGATTATAACTAGATTTAGGAATAATATGAAAATAGTGCAGTAAAGCAATTTTAAAATTGTAGTTGCTTTATTGCACTTTTAGGTGGTGCTTGCTAAATATAATATAATATATCACATGACATGACATTACATAATATAATATAAAAAGGGTAATAAATAAATCAAGAAAAGTGGGCCTGTTGCACTTTTTTTGCTTGCTATATATAATAATTATAAATAATTAATAAAATAAGAAAACATGTTTTTTAGTTGCTTTGTTGCACTATTAGGTGGAGTTTTGCTGTTGGCAAAAATACAATATAATAAGCCTTTAGCAAGCACCACTTAATAGAACAACAATTCAACTTAAAAAAAAAAGTTTAATGATAGACACAGAGAACAAGAATTGTAAACTCCTTGACTTAAATGCCTTGATCTGTTTGTGATTCTAAAGTGAACGGCAATTATGTGTGGAAATTACATCGCTGCAGTGTAAGCGAATTGCCTATTTGAAATTTAAATGTCAGATGAGATTGTTTAGCACAGGGTTTGATGGGAAATGCAAGTCCTCTTATTTAAAAGAAGTCCCTGGTGCCGTGACCCGGCAGCGTGAGGGGACGTTATGGTCAGAGGTTTTATGCACAAGCTCAACTCGATGTGAGATAATTAGCAGCATGCCACAGAAATGATGGGTCTGTGTGTAAAACGAATGGAGGAAATCACAATCGTGACCCTGATTTAAACCATATACGAATACGTAAAAGAACTTGCAAGAGAACTACATTTGTTTTTGTTAGAGAGACAGAAAGAGGAGAAGAAGAAAAAACCCCTGAAAAAGTGACCCCAGCAATGCAGAAAATAAGAGTTTAAAAGGAGTTAGGTGATAAATAGCAGCACTGGGTTTATTGGCTGCTTGTCAGAGATGCTTGTTTTCGCCTCCGCCAAATGAATGCAATTGTGTGTTATTGTAAGCCAGAGAGAAAGAGCGAGCGATAGAGAAACGAAAGAATCAGCAGTATTAGTATTCTGTTGTGGTGCTGGCTGCACTTTGTCAGGAACGACGCTCTAATGGAGGATAAACGTCCTGTTTTCATGACCTGTTCTCCCTGCGCTCCTCGCTCCCCTGCAGGGAGAGACTGCCATCTTTGGGCAGGAGCACAGAGCCATATTTCTGTCTTTATCACCCTATTTTTCTCTCTATCACAGCCACACACACACAAACCCTCTCATGCTGCATGTAGTGCTGGAGTATGACACCGTAGATACGCCACAGACATTAATCTTCACTCATACACACGAATACTGAAATGAACCAATACCACACCTGAATTACCTCTCTATCTGTACACAGTCCTCTTAAACACACTGCACTCGTCTCTACTTTAACAGCTGGGTGCATACATACAATCTAAAGAGACATCTTTGAAGACATAACGTATTCTCATGGAGCATGCGAATATACTGCAAATTATATTTCAGTTCGGCGAGACTGTTTGTATTACCCGTCGTTACAGTGAAACATCTATTATGTTTGCTATCATCTATTATTGTTTCATGCTATCATACTATTTTGTGTCACATGAATGTACCTAATACCTTAACGTACTATACTCGCTACAAGTTCCCTATGGCACGATTCAATATGTTGCAAACAAATTCAGATCTCGATTCTCGATTACCTGCAACACAATTAAAGCATGAGGTATTTATCAAATCATTACGATATAAAATCATATAACTGCTATTTGTTTTTGCATACCATGCATATTTTTGCAGCAGTGGCATCTGAATGGAAATGTCAGTCGAAATGTTTGCACCTATTGGACTGGAACCGTATTTCGATATTTTAAAAGATTTTTATATTTGGGGAAGATTTTTGGTTCATATCCAGAATGAAACACAAAATGATCTTCACCATTGAGTTTCACAGAAACAATCACCCAGGGAAGCTTTAATGCGAACAACTATAATGCTGCCTTTTCCGATGATATGTCGAGGTAGAAAGTCATCAAAACACATCTAAATCTGAATGTAACATCTTGTCCGCTAAGTTACCTCCGTCTGGATTGAATCTTGTGTTTGGAGACTGGTTGAAATAAAGCACAGTACTGTAACACTGTAGCATTCATTACTATTTAAAATTAGCTTTTATTTTTATATTTTCAATTTTCATTGTAAATTTTGTTTACATTAAAAAAAAAAAGTTTAGACTTTTTACTTTAGACAAACATTTTACTAATGTTATTGTGCTCTTGTCATATTGTGCTTTTTATATTTCTATTTAATTTATTCTCATAATGCCATTTATATTTAATTTATTTTTATTCCGTTTTAGTAATAATAGTACTTCATCTTAAACGTTCAATCCAATGAGTTTTCACTAGAATTCAAAAACCCTTATTATTAATGACACCGGTGGCCATTAAGTGAACTGCAACCATCAAATTATTTGCTTGATCAAAAGTGACCTACAACCCTAGGAAGTGGATGAAGTTGTTTTTTTGTCATTACAAGCTGTTTACACAATGGCATTAAAAAAGTGATAAATACATGAAAATGTAAACACATAGCCCCTTTAATCAACAAAAACTTTTCTTTAGTGTTAGACACCAATTACAACACTGTTTAAAAGCTGGCTTGAACGTGTTCTAGACAATCGGATGTGACATTATGGTGCCTTGGCAGCCTTTCTAAAACCTGTTTCCTTTAAATGTACCTTCAGAAACCCCTGCCGTCTTTAACTGACAAAGCATTTTAGGACACGGAGCACCACTGAAAAAGCCAGTCCATCAACCTGAAACAATTAAACACACTTGACAATTAAGCCATGATAACAGAGACCATTTGGCTAATTGTACAGCAGGACTGGTTCCAAAACCCAGAAAGCTTTTACCTGAGACAAAGCAGACTTTGTTTAGCTTCTTTGATGTACCAGCCAGTCTTCGTCTTTTGAGAGTATTGTGAACTAGCAGACGTTTGTGATTAGTTCAAAGGCATTTTAACATGACGGCTTGACAGGCTTTTGTGGTCTTTTGTCAAACGCCGAACAATGCATTCTGACAATACTTTTAATGAGGAATCAATTCGTTGAGAGGAGTTAAGTCAACGCAAGACTTCAAATACACAGAAAAGTCATTATTAAAGAGTTTATTAAGAGTGCATTTAAATATACAAATGCTGTTCCAATTTAAGAAGATTTTTATTTGCCCCCACAGGTGGAAAGATTGGAGGAATGGAGTCTTTGGAGGACTGTTAATTGTAAATCCTTTAATCTTGTTTGGGATCATCTTTTCTGGCTTGGTGGAGCATGATTTGGCGCATTTCCACGTGCCAGAATGGAGTGTGAGCATTTTCTCATGTAATTTGCACCCCTCCCCGCCCCAACAGTGCACCAGGAGCCATAAGACTGCGAACCTCCCATCACTTCCTCCATCTTGTCTCAAACATCACTGCTGTCTGTTATAAACTGCCCAGAGCGTATGGAAACACACACAAACGAGCTATCAAAATACTTCCCTCTCAGACTCGCCATTTTTTCATCTCTGTACATGATATTAGATAAACATGCTTTGACTCATGAAGCCAAAGTTTCAGTATTTCCATATTCATAACTGCAGCCTGGATTCTGAATCTTTGCAAAGAAGCAAATCAGGTCGCATTCATTCAAATTTGATATGAGATGGGGTCGCGATTTACAAACAAAGGCAAATATTTAAGACAAGAAAATCAAGACACTTGATACTGTTTACTGATAAATGTTCTATTGTGCAGAATTCATCACAGCAAAAAAAAATAAAAAACATTCTTTGTTGCTGTAACCAAGACCACACTGATGGGAAAGAGACAGTATTAACCAATTAGATTTTTGCAGTTGTAAGACTTACTGTTGGTTGTTGCTATGCTTGTTTGTCGGGCCAAACCAAAAGAAGTAAAATGGTTCAGCTCCCACCTTCAATGCAAGTCTATGGGATTTTTTTTGGCCTCTTTTACATCTGCCAGGTGAAAATCATTAGTCACCTAATAAAACATTTTAATTAACTTAATTTTATGTAATGAGTTAATGTAAATGGGTGTTGACTTGGGTTATTAAAAGGGTCCTATTATGCTTTTCACTTTTTAAATTTTAGTCAGTCTGTGTAGTGTGTATGTATGGGCATTAATATATTTCGTTTTTAAAAAGTCCCTTTTCAAGAACTACAACGAATGGCTGGTTTGGACTACAGCGTTGTTTTCCATGTTTTTGTGATGTCAGAAAGTGGCCAAATAGAATATCATTAAACTAAATCTTGAGCATTAGAACCCCAATTTGCTATTGTGTGCTGCACATTTTACTGAGGACAGCTTCCACAACATGAGGGAGTACAGTGCCAGTTTCAGCCAAAATGTTTTTGTTGAAAGACAACGGAGCAAGGGGGCGGGGCAGTACAGAAACACCATCTAAACTGTTAGCCAATCACAACGCACTGGGACAGCTAACCAATCACAACTAATTTCCTTTTTTGGAAGGCGGGCCTTCATCAAACCTAATCAAGCCATTTGTGCCAGGCTGGGGAAAAGGTTACTTTAATAACGTAATTAATTATTCATGCCCTCGAGACACAATTAAGACTTTGTAAAATAGCATAATTGGAACCCTTAATCATATAATTTTTACTGTGTATGTGATGAGTTAAATGCCAAAAGTTTGATACGTAGTGTTTGTTCAACTTTCTAGTAATATGTTCTTCAATTCAATCAAACCCAGATGAATACATCTTAACTTAAAAAACTTAAAATTAAGCATAATCAAATTGGCTGCACAAGTTATTTAAATTTCAATTATATTAAACAAAAATTATATTGAGTTGAATCACACTTCAGGACAGTTTCTGCCTTATATAAGGATAAAGTTGGCTGTACAAGTAAATATAACTTACATTTTAGAAATGTAATTTCATACAACTTAAAAATCAAATTAATTAGATGAGTTAAAGTAATGAAAAACATGTTGACTTATTGATTATATCACTTTTTTTTATTTGAGTATTTAATGAGTTACATGCCAAAAATGATCAATTATACATTTTACAATCCAATCAAAGGTGGTTTAGATTACATCCTGCCTTTTTCCTACTAATTACTTTGTTACATTAAAAATAAATAAATCAATAAATAATCTTTAATGCGTGGGCAATCTGAAAGTTTTATATCTTGATTGCTCTTGAAGATGTCTATAATCTACTTTTCAAGTGAATCATAGAGATCCTAGTCTTTAATGTTCTCGCAATAATGTTAAAACTACAGCAATTACCAGTGGCACAAAATATACACACAAATTTGTGTATATATATATATATATATATATATATATATATATATATATATATATATATATATATATATATATATATATATCAAATATATAAATATCATTTATGTCAAAGAAATTTCTTGCCAAATATTTAAGATGTTTTGAATACCCATAAACCATTCGGAAAGAAATGGGATGCGTGTTAATATATAAGATCCATGCATTCAGCCTAAATCAGAGGCTTGCTCCAGTCTGGATATTCCCAATAGTACATCTCAAAATTGGAAAGATTGTGATTCAGTTTGTGATATGATATTTTGGGAAGATCGCCCACCCCTATAATTCTTATTATGGAGATCTATTGTCTTCATGAAACTGTGCACAAATCATCTGCAAAAGCTGCTGTCCTGCTTTGAGGATATTCTGGAACTGTCCAAATATCACAGAGGACAACAGAAGACAAATTGCCTCCGCATCTGTCCCTCTCTCTCTCTCTCTCTCTCACACACACACACACACACACACATACACAGCCTGGCACCGACAAACTTTACTTTTTCCATTCGTTTAGGAGCGTTCTAAGCTCTTTTATGAGCTGCGAGAGACAGCTCTCCCGAGAGGAACGTGAAAGCGGCGTGACCCTTCTCTCCTGCCACAAGGATACTCGAGTGAAAAGCTTAGATTGGCAAACAGCCTACTTTATCCAACCCAAAAAATACCCAATGTTAAAAAATTTTATCTTAGTGTAGAGAACATGGTGTCAAGCCGAGTCCTCCTCCACTGGGAAAACATGCAAGAAGGCTGAATAAATCTGAATTTGGATGTAAAAACCCGGCTGCAGAAGTGATTAATACAAATGAGAGCGTAAGAGCTTTTTGTTTTTGCCAGTTTTTCCCTGAAAAAATCTCAGGCTCCTAACTGCATTGCTCAAAAATAATATCACGACAGTTCGGTCTCGCCCACCATGTGGCCTGCTTTCATATGACTGCTCCACCAAAACAAAGACAGGATATGGAGACAGAGAGGGACAAGATGCACTTTTGTGGATGGATTCTAGCGCTTCCATAGGTCCAGGCTGAACCAGTGAAAGGATCGATGGCCGCAGACAGATAGATGGGCAGGCCTATTTCTGGCTTCCTCTCTGACACCCTCTGGGCCAATTCTGCCTGAGAATATTGACTGATGTCCAGTGCAGCCGGGCAGTGGGCATTACAGAGCCCTAGAGCGCTCAGACGTCAAACACACGGGAGCAGAACGGTTGCAAAAGGTGTGAATGCAAGAAAGAGATGCTATGCTTCTGAAGATGGAGAAAAGAATCAAAACAGGAATACGAAACAGATATATTAGGTAAATGCTGTTGAAATAAAATAAGGTATGTTAATAGATATGACCCAATACAATTAACCCAGTAACCGCGGTAAATTCACTGCAATGTCTTGGGTGGCTTATCTGGTTTGCTGCTATCATTAATGAGATCAACTGTTCGATAACGTCATTTCAAAATATAAATCAGAAAAGCTGATGACTGATAATGGAAAAAAATTCCTACACACCTATTAATATAATATCATAGTATAAAAACTATAATTATGATGATATGCACATGGTAAAATAAAATAAGGATGTGTTTTATTTATATATGACCCCTTTAAAATTAAATGAATTAAAGTACTTTTCTTTATTAATTAACCCATTTTCTAAATTAATATATTATAATATTATATAATGGAATCTGAAAATTTTACAAATAAAAGAAAAAAAAAGATTATATGTAAAATGTCAAATTAAATTTGATATACAAACATTTACATATGTGAAATTAAATTTGATATACACTTAGCAAATGTAAATGCTAAATACGAATCATCATCATCTGTTTATTTATTTATTTGTTTGATTGCTTAATTGTAAATTTTAATTGTATTTATTTTATTGATAAATGTCTTATTTTGCATAGGGAATCACATTAACCAAGACTAAATAGGCAATATAAACACAAATATAAAATTGTGGATATAAAATTGAAGAACTAATATTTGAAAAATTAAAGAAATGCATAATATTTCTAAAAAGGTTAACTTCACAAAATTATATATATATATATATATATATATATATATATATATATATATATATATATATATATTAAGGGTAATAATAATAGTAGTAATTTTTATTATTATTATTAAATTGTTTTTATTTGCATAGGAAATCAAATTAAGCAGGACTAAACAGGAAATGGATGTATGACATCTCTGTTGGAGGGCAAACTTAACCTGAGATCATTGTTGGTGAAAACTGACTGCCACATTTAAAATCTGAATAAACCAAATGTTCTTTTGTGCTTGTTTTACTCTCTTCTATCATTACTATAACACTCATAGCTGAAGTCAGTAAAACCCATGTTTTAAAACCCATTTAAGCCAGGAAAAAGCAGTGCAATTGCTCCTTTGTGATGCAAACAGGATATCAAATGATTCACTCTTTCATTCAAGAGGATCATCTGCTCAGTCGCTCTACAGCTGCAGAAAGACAATCTCAACCCCACCCACATTCACACAGCTTTTCCTGAGGAGCGTCACAGGAAGTGCAGAACGCGCGTGTATTCAGAGAGTTCCTGACACACGCAGATAAACAGTAATAATGCTCCCCAGCGGGAATCAGATGTTTGTATGATAAAGAAGCTCATCTGAAAGTGCTGAGATCTAATCAACAGATCTCCGGCACGCTGTGCTGCATCCAGCATACATCACAAAACAACTCCGACTGTCAACACATTTACACAGAACGATCATTCAAATACACCACAAACAGTCATTTGTCAGAGTCACTCCATATGGCATACATTCTACTATTATTTTTAATAATGTCTTTAAAGGTGATCTTAGTAATTTTTGTGCATTCAAAATAAGTTTTAATACTTTGAACATTTTTAAAAAAACTAATTAGCCTATTTGGAGATTAATATGGATAACTAAAACTGTTTATTGAAAATTCATGTCTCTAAAGGTGCATTTAGTAATTCTCTCTTTTTTATATATATACCTTAAAGTCTTTGCACACTGAGTCCGAAATTCTTGTCCAAAATGTTTGCATGTCAAAAAATGAATACGACCTCATGTTGTGTTAATCATGTTTACACAATGCCTCTGAAACCTTCCTCTGTCATTAAAAATTGATAAATAAATCAGACCAGGTTTGATTTTCTGCATGTTTGCATCACTGGCAAGCAATATGATAGGAAAGGATGACGAAGACGAATACAAATTTGAAACAAATGTAATGTCAAGTAAGTTCTCTCCCTGCACACGGTTCATTCTGTCTGCTGTGATGTTTTCCTCTCAGTCCTGCCATCGTCCATCAGCGTCAGACAGGCTGGGCAACAGTGTTTAACATCTGCATCCATCAACCACACACACACACACACACACACACACATTACAGTGCTGTTAAACATGCATGCAAGAAGCCTTGAGTCTTATGGTGTGTTTTAAAGTTTTACAAGGAAGGGAGGTTATTCTGCAGGAGATATTATTCATAGCCTCTAAACTTCTCAAAGCACGTCTCCACGGTCTCAAACAGACCACAAACCTTCAAGGTGAAAAGTGTAGAACGTCCATTCATATACCTGCACTTATATTCCTTTATGAAGATAGTATGCTTAAATATTCATCATATGCAAAGTAAACAGATGAACAACAAGTCTTATTTAAGGTGAAGTGTGCAGCCTTTTCAACACTCATTCGTCTAACCAAGATAAATGTGCAGAGAGAAACATAAAGAAGGTCCAGATGGAATTGGCAGACTTTTGTAGCATTTTCCGCATTGATTTTGAGGAGAAAAAGTCAGTTGAATAATTATAATATAGGTACTGAATAGGTTATATGACAAAATAAATAAACAGTCAAACAAAATAAAATAAGACAACTATATTATTATATATACATACACACACACACACACACACATTTGTTTTTGTGAAAAGTGTGTTCATCCCATAGGCGTAATGGTTTTTATACTGTACAAACTGTATATTTTATGGCCCTACACCAACCCTACACCTAACCCTAACCCTCACAGGAAACTTTGTGCATTTTTACTTTCTCAAAAAAAAAAAAAACCTCATTCTGTATGATTTATAAGTGTTTTGAAAAATGAGGACATGGGTTATGTCCTCATAAGTCACCCTCTCCTTGTAATACCGGTGTCATACCCATGTCATTATACACAGTTGTGTCCTGATATGTCACAAAAATATTCACACACACACACACCTATTTGAAATTAAAAAGTAAAACAAAAAGTGAAGTTTTATTAACTATACAAATACCTCCAGAAAGCATCATCAAATCCCTGAAAACATACTAAAAATAAAATCAAATAAAAAAGATTCCTCGCAAATTTCAGTTTTGAGACTGACACAAATATTAATTTTCACAAAGTCTGCTGCCTCAGTTTTTGTGATGGCAATTTGCATATACTCCAGAATGTTAAAAAGAGTGATCAGATGAAGTCCCTCGTCGCTATGAAAATAACTCAATCCCCAAAACATTTCCACTGCATTCAACAGGTTGTGCTAGAAATCATTGTTTCTACTGCTGGTAACTATGCTACCTGCATGGCTTTGCACAAAAAGGGATTCACAGGCAAGGATAATGCTGCTAGTAAGATCACATCATCAAGAACTTCAAGGACAGAGGTTCATCTGCTGTGAGGAAGGCTTCAGGACCGTTCTTGTAATTATTTTTCAGTTTACCATCGTAACATCTGACAAAAAAAGATCTTAAAACATTGTAGCAGCAGACTTTGTAAAAACAACAAGAAAAGAGACTTTGTATCTCCCCCCTCTCTCATCTGCTTGCTCCAGGACACATGCATTATGGGATCTGATACAGTCCGGACAATTACACACGTCATCTTTCATTTGCCTGCTAAGAAACATGCCCATATCATCAGCATCAATTGTGCGGCGGGAGTTTTTTTATGTGGTGTTGTTTATTGTGGCGTGACAGCTCCACTTGAGTGCATTATATTGCATTCTGCGGACGCGGAGCGAGGCCAACAGCGTGCGTGTGACAGACTACATTACATCACTGTCTGCCTGCGTCACCAACACACGCAAGAGATGCATCTGCTTTACTCTAACACACTGTTACATGCAGCGGGATTCTAGAAGCCCATTAAACACAAGCGAGAGAGACAGAGAGATAATATAACCAGTGTTGGGAAGGTTACTTTGGATATGTTATACGTTACAGATTACATTTCAAATGTAATAAGTAGGCCTAGTGTAACTATTTCAATTACTTTATTTATGCAGTGCAACTGATAACATTTGGTTACTTTTCTACATTTCTAATCCATGTTTTCAACTGCTAATCAATTTGAAACATTTAAAGCAGACAGGGTTAAATTTACAGTATAGTGCTCAACACAAATTACTATTATAATCATTTAATTTTAAAGCCAAGCAAGCACAAAATCAGACTTTAGCATCTCTTTTTACTTCGAAACCATTCTGAGATTAGATTAAAATCCAAAAATAACAAGACATGGTTAAATAGCTTTGATAGTGTTTTTGAAATTACATAGCACACATTTACATTCATGTATTTATGCATAGGCTACATTTATTTTGTAATTAAATTATGTAATTCTGTTACATGTGACTATTACTCCCCAAATAAACTGTATCTTACAGTCATAAAAATATTGTAAAGGACATAAATGAGGTGACATCTGCTCATTAGGAAGATATTGGGAGACAACGCGGATGTTCAGGAGGAAATCTCCCAGCACAATCGATAGACTGCGGGTCTGATTAACATTTGTAAGCACTGATTTTATAGGAAACCCCTCTGCCTGGGATCCTGACCTCAGGAAATCAGTGAACGACACGTCACCTCATCCGTTAAGACAGAAAGCAGCGAGGAGTTAATCACCTCGATGTGGCAGCAAGCTGAGAGACTGAATTCAGATCAATTCAACTCAGATGAGAGGAAGAGATGCTGCTCCGCTTTGCCCTACCTGATAGAGCCCATTTTCCTTTTGCAAGTTTAAGCGGTTTGCACAATACTGAGAAACTTTACTTTGTACTGTGTAGCCTATTGGATGAAGATAAACGGAGCCAAAGGTGTTTTGATGTCCTAACATGGTATTGTGCAACGAATTGCACAAAATAGGTCTTTAGTAATCAGTAACCTGGCCCTGTAATCATAATAGATTTCAAGAAGCAACAGTTATTGGTGTTTTACTGCCTCTAGTGTTCATTTCACCTGCAGGAAGCTGTAGTGTATGCAGTAGGTAGATATTTGCAGTTTTGCAGAAATATAGGCAGAGTCATGTATTTCCAATTTGAACTCTCAAACTATTTAAACTTATTTTTTTTAATCGATATTTCTCACAGATAAGAATATAATTCATCAGAATGCATGGCTGTTTTTGATGAAGCATGCTTCTTGCCTATAAAACAATAAAGTTCACTTATCTACCAATTGGTTTAAAATGATATTTTTCTAACGTGTAATACTAATACTTTTAAAAAACTTAAAAATACAAAATTTCCAGTGACAGACTATGCCCGGTCTGCCATTCAGGTAAAGTTAGCAAATGCATGGAATTACAGAGGAGTACGAGTTGATTTATCTAATCTACAACTATTCAAGCATGATTGCAGTTCAGCTAAGGAAACCAGTCTATGAAGACAGTAAGCAGCGTTCGGCCCTGACAACCATCATCTAACATGCATATGTGTGAGTAGGCATACTTTGTGAAAAGCACTCAAAGTAATGCAAATATATCTGATTAAAACACTGATTTTGAATTTTGGTCACAGTTTTCTCCAGCTGAATGAACTTTTTTTTTTTTGTTGGTATAATTCATTGTTATTTTCAATGCAATGCAGAAACACTGCATATATTGCATATGTTGCTCAATGAATAACTCCACCAGATTTCACATTAACAGGCTCAAAGTAATGTTTTGAATAAGAAATTAAAGCATAATACATTAGGTATAGTTAGAAAAACAATAACATTCATTCAATCAATGCAGTAAATTTTCCCTATCAGAAGAATGCATTAGTGTATTTTCTACTCTGATCAAAGCCTGCTTTTCTGAAACCACTGAACTAGAATTTCTTAAGGCACAGCAGTGCAATTCAAAAATAAATGCCCCGAGCAATATTTAAACTGACTCTGTGTTGCAGAAATCCACTGGTCTGGGCCATTAGGACCATCTGTAGGGCCACATCTACCTTTAACTGCTTTTAAATTCAGACAAGCTGTTCGTGCTGTAAATGTTTTTTCCTGAGAAACATCAAGGTAATGTTGTTTACCAAGAAAAGCTCTGTTGGCTTTCATCGGGCCCAGTTTAAAGAAGAGGACAGCTTCTCAGATACTGCACTGCACTGAAGCTTCTGAGAAGTTGTCCTCGTCTTCAACCTGGGCCTGATGTAAGCCAACAGAGCGCGGAGAAAGATCTCCAGTCCGCTGAAGCTATAACAACCCTCTCTCAGTGATGAAACAGGCCTCGGGCAAGGCCAGAAGAGCTCTCTGGTCAGCTTTAAACTACAGCACGAAAACACTCAAAATAGCAGATATTAAAAGGCATTTTCACATGTCAAAAAGTGCTCATAGTCTGAGAAAATGCATGCCTTCAGGAGATAAAAACAAAACAAACAAACAAAAAAAAAATGTTGAGAGTAAACAGCTGGCAAGTAGTGATGGAGTATTATTTGTGTGTGTGTGCAAACTGAGCGGACGGGTCATCTGATGATCGACTGAACAACAGAAGCATGTCGTGCATTCACTTCATCATGTGAGTCACTCTTACTCAAGAATTACAAGAATGTAAGAATAATCATATTTATGATTAATGTAAAAAAAAAATTACGAGTACATTCAATTAAAATGGTGTATTACTAAAACAAATACGTGAATTAAGCTATTGCTGTCTTCTGTTCTGATGGGTCTTTTTTTAAGCAGAGGGGATGAAAGAGGAGATGATGATAGACCTGCTTAGAAACGTTTTCTGTTGTCTGAAAACATAAAATGTAATAAAGGAAAACCTTTTTTCAAAGAAAGCTTGAACGACGCTATATTTTAAGGAATTTGTTGAGTGAGTCTCTCAAAAATACTCATTATTGACCAAAAAGCCCAATTATATCTTTGTATTTCTGTGAAAAGCTTGTGATAACAGATTTCAACATACACTGTTAACAACATTTTGCATTTCTGCAGTACACTTTAGGAAAATGAGGATTCATTGACTTTAAAATACATTTGTTACTGTATGATGTTGTTAGCACACCTCCTTGCAAAGTTTTAGGAACGCATCGTACAAACTGAAAAACAAAATAAATTAATTACAAAATAAATTGTTATGACTGTTTTTTTTATTGTTTTACCAATAGGCTACCTTTAAACAGCAGTTTCACTCGTTCGTGCACTGCTCTAGTCCGTTATGATTTTGTTGTTTTTGCTCGATCTCCTGCAAACGTTTTCAACCATCGACAAAGTAAGTAATCGCTGTTTTTTGGTAGTTGTCACACATGTAAATTAACCCAGATACTGCAATTATTATAGCCTTCTATAATATGTTACACAAATAGTAATATCTACTTTTTTTTTTCGAAAGTCTTATTCATATACACATATGTTATATTAAAACTAAAATAAATTGTTTCACTTTGATTTAAGGCTAGTGGGCTATTGATGTATTAACGTGTTACGTACAGTAGGTTATTAACGTGAGCTGTTTATGTTTTGAGAAGAATAAAGCTGAACAATTATTTTCTTCAGTTAAAGTTGCTCTGCAATATAGCCTAACTGCAACCAAAATTAAACACTGAAATGTAAAAAATAATTGTTTAAGAGTGGGCACCACGTGCCTAACGTTTCTGATGCAAACCCCAGAAATGGTTTCTGAATGAGTGAATCTTCTTGGTGAAATTAAAAAACCAAAGTGACTTAGATGAACTAACATTGCTACCACTACTAGCAAGAAGCACTGCATAAGTTCCTAGTAAAAATGATTCATTTTAACGCAGCGTGGAGTAAATATTTCAAACAGCACAGTTGGTGTTGGTCAGCGGGAAAGAGTCTCGGCAGCTGGTGCCTGGCAGGGCTCTCTGATGGAGGACGTGAGGAAGCTTCTTCCCCATATGAAAACAGATGGAGAGGGTGAGTGACCCAGAACACAGAACTTACAGTTAGATATTCATTATCACTAGGCTGCCATTGACGAGACCTTTGGTTATGAACTACTAGCTGACTGCTTGTATTCAATTAACTTCGTCATTCAGTGAAAATAATGAAATGCGAAGCCAAAAAATGTATTTACTTTAAGAAAGTGTGTTTATTTGCTTTCCATTTAAATTTCAGTGCTTCATAGAATGAACTATTAAGATATTAAAGATCTATTATTGGCACATTAGTGGCCACCGATTTTTTTCAATCAGTGGCATTCTTACAGAAGTCATTTTTCAATGTATTTTTCCCATTTCCCAAATCAAAGCAATCCAACCAGTCTACGGGGTGAATTACAAAATTACGAACACTAATTATAAATATATATATATATATATATATATATATATATATATATATATATATATATATATATATATATATATATATATATATATTCTTAGAAATATATTTTATCCTATCAAATACACCATGAACCATTTTGATAGACACAACCAAATTTAAAACGATAGAAAAAAAACATTGATTTAAAGTTGTTGACTGTATACAGAAACGATCAATTGTAATATCTTTTTTTTAAACGCATATATACTTAAATATTTAAGTGTTTTGAGTGTGGGGAGATGGACATGATTATGTAAAGTAATTCGAAGCATTTCAAGGATGTGGGCGGAGCTAAATATCTAATTTGGACCACTTTGCTTACTGCCACTCACTGATTGGTGGAATTGTCTATGCAGCATCATAGGAAATGTAGATTTTAATCCCAAATTCCACTATGATGGTTGATTAAACATGATTAAACATGAATTCATGTGAACAGATGGGTTCAACAAAAGCATATACAATCGATTAACAATCTTAATCTAAGAACTCACAGCAGGTCTGTCTTTAAAGGTTTGTAAGTTATCATTAAAAATCAGCTTTTCTGTGGAGGAAATGGATGACATTTTTACCTCCGGGATCCGACTGTTGCTCTCTATAGGCTCCTATGAGATCTGAATGACTGACATTAATAATGAAAATATGTCCTAGGGGGCTGAATTTATACTCCACAATAAAAAAAAAGGAACAAATGCCATTGATTTATTCACTGTTCTAAAACAAGACATCACAATAAAAAAAAATTAAAAAAAGTTTGAGAGGGAAAAAAAAATGAACTTCTTTTGAAATCATAGCAGAGAGGCGAAACAAAAATTGCTGTGCCCTCATTAATTCACATTGCCTGCTATTTGGGTAATTTACTGAGAAACATCACGTTTAAAATAAAAAGTCATTTTTTAGGATTTGCTCTAGAGTTGGGCACACTAATGAAAGCTCTTCACAGCGAGATTGTCTCATTTTCTCCCGTGCCCTAGGAGGGCTGCCAATGGCAAATTGATATCAACACAAATGACATTAAGCAACAAGGCGGCATTGTCCTCGGCAGTCAGACAAACGACAGGGAGGACGGATGGAGTCGCCTCGTGTGAATACGGTATCGATCTTATGGTCACATCGGGGGAGCGAAAGCGGGATAGAGGAAGTGCAGAACGGATTGATTTAGGCTGATGTGTGCTTAATTAAGTAGAGAAATCTTCTACAGACGGGCTCGAGGTTCCTCGCTGCCTGCCTGTGTAATTATAAGTCAACTTTAGTGCTTCCACACCTCCAGTATTCAAGTGCGGGGAAAACAGAGGCAGTATTGACTCAATACAGAAGAGACTATCCTCTAATTAACGAGAGAATTCAAGAAGAGAACAATGAGGCCCGGGTAGAGCCACAGTCACAAAGCTCAAGAGGATGAAACACGGGGGAAAGGGATGCTGACGTGCCATGATGCTGACCGCACAACATGGGCCAACATGAGCAGAAAATCAATAGATGTGGTGGCTACCTGAGGTGTCCACAAATCATGGTAATACCCGCAGAGCAATGAAGACACGGTCTCTGTCAGCAGCGACAAACACACCGACCTTCAAGCTGGAAGACATTTCCATTTCAGCTGAACATGTTTGCGTTATATACAGTCACTGCTGTGGGTGACTCTCACAGAGATGCTTTGCATAAAGAAAATAATTGTTTTATAATGGAGTTAAAAGCAGTACAAGAATGTTACTCAGAAATATAGTTAAATCCTAAAAAAAAAACATATCATTTTTAATATCATCACAGTAATAAGACATTCACAAATCACAGAAGTATTTTTCTTGCAATTAAAATCGAGTTTAATTTTATATCTCAATTTTCTCCAAATTTTTATAATTTAAATTTTTTCTTTTACTCTTAAGTTTACATCTTGCAAGTTTTTTGTATTATTATTTTATTTTACAAATATTAAATAAAGGTAGTTCTGACATTTTATCTTACAATTCTGAATTTTCCATGTAATTTTAAGTTTACATTGTGCAATTTTATCAGAATTCTTACAATTCTGTTTTTTTTTTTCTCTTGGAAGTTTGAGTTTATATCTTGCAGCAGCCCACCCTCCATCATGGTATCATAATAATAATAAAACAGGTAAATGTGAGTTGCTCACAATTTTAAGTTTATATCTCACAGTTGCAATCAGAGTATGATAGCTGATAACAGACTCTCTGCACTACCAGTCAGGAAGAAGAAAAGAAAAAAAAAAAGAAGACTGAGCTGAAGATCCTGCTGTTGAAATAACAATCATATGCCAGCATGACTGTGGAGGACGTGCTGTTAAGAGTCGAGGTCGCTGACAAGTGCATATATGCTGTTGTGGTTGCATATGAACCACCTAAGGTGAATATCTTCAACATTTAGCATCCTCAACTCACAATCACCCACCACTGGCAGTGAAGTACAAATCAACACTTAGGAAGACTGCTAGATAAGAGTCCATGAAGAAGTGGTGATCCTGGGGGGAAGGGTACGCATCTGCGGTTTTAATGCAGCTTAAGGACAAACTGAGGAGGGTTGTATAAATGAACACACATGCAAAACTGAAGAAAGTAGGGATGAATGAATGGATAATTAGGGAAGGCCTCTTTAATTTACCCTTAGGTGAGTATTGGCATACAGAATCCACTGTGCCTCATTTACTCTCGTTCTATTGTAATTTCCCAATCGATTGCAGTTTAATGTCCTCACCACGAGTGGCCACATTACCGTGGCGTTTCCACTCAGTCTGATGATGGGCAGTTCACTCATGTGCTTCACTGTTAAGGCCTGGTCAGCAGATTCTTCAGTGTCCTTTCTCTCGCAGGAGCCTGTCAAACTAGCAGGATGCACCTGTTAAGATCACATAAAGACAGTTGGAGATGGTCCAAAACATACTGAGCTAAAAATATATAGATACATAGTATCTTAACTGACATTTGATCTAAGTGACTGATTTGAAACAAATTTTATTGGCAGTCAATTCATAATCCTCAAATCACTACATTTCAATTCAGGGTTTATATATATATATATATATATATATATATATATGTGTGTGTGTGTGTGTGAAAATCAATACTTGAAATAAAATAACTTTAACTTAAATTACTTTTAAAAATGACTTTATTTCAACATCTGTCAATACTTGAATTAAAACCATAAGAACTACACTGGAATCACATCTCCAATAATTTAAATAAATGTTAACTGAAATAACATTCACAACAACTGATAACTTTATTTCTACATTTGTCATTTTTACTTAGCTTAACTTTATTATAGTTGACTAAAATAAACACATTTTCAATATTTGAATTATATATAGATTGTTTTATCCTGGAGGGATATAAACAGGCTTAGATTTTGTCCAAAATGCTGCTGCTTACCTTTTAGAACAAACCTTTTGTCGATAGCATACATTTGAGGCCATCAAACATTGTCTAGATTGCTCAAACACTAGGTTTTGGAAAAGAATACCAAAAATATAACGTTAGCCGTTCAAGAGATTAATCAGAACTTACATTTATATTGAAAATAGGGTGCTTTAAACTTGATTTTGTTATTTAGCATACAGTTCACCATGCTTTTTAATCATTTTAGATCACTGATGTGTCTAACATCACTCATCGAGCAGCCGAAGCTTCAGAGTTCAAACGACAGTTCATATCAAACGTTCTCACATTGGGAAAGGTGTGTGAAATACAGCTGCCTACATCAAATCCTTCGTTTGATGTTCTATGGAAATCCCCAATACGATATCTGCAAGAGTCCTCTACGAGGTCATAACACAGAAAACAACAAACTAATGGAGAGACAGAAGGGGGGTAAAGCCGATGGGCAAATCCCAATCAGCCGAAAGCATAAGAGCAGTGATACAGGAAATCAGAAGGATGAAACATGAAATCTATTATCCATAAGCTGTTTGAAATCTCAGGCTCTGCCGATGAACCCCGGTCCCAGATGGAAGCTCTGTGTTCTTTAGAGTTTGCTAAAGCAGAAAAAATACCTCGAGCTTGTGCTATGAAGAGCTCAACCAAGGTAAGGCAACATTAAGACCCGCATTTCTCCTTCCCGAGCTTTTGACCGTGCCCATAAATTTACAATTCTCGGGGTGTTTAGCATCTAAATGAGCTACACTTGGTGGAACAGTTCGCAGAAGTCTTGAAGGAAACATAAAAGCACGGAGCACAGCAAAGGCTAGGAATATTTACTCTCGCTTGAGCCCATCATAAACGCTAAGATATCCCTGGTCCGAAGACTTCCCAATTACAATTACCATTTAACCTTTCAAGTAAACTCTGCATTTCCTTGGACAAATCCTTGGTTCCTCGCATCTCAAACCAGGAACAAACTTACCATGACAGCGAGAGAGTCTTCAAACGTCCCACCACAGCAAGATTGCATTATGTGTGCAAATACAAGTCTTACTGAACAGAGACAAACCCATGAATAATGCAACCGGCTCGCTGCACCTGGAGGAATAACAATGAGCTTCCTACTTTTCTGCCGTTATGATCCTTATTAGAGGTCCAATGGGCTGTCATGGAGCTTAATCTGTAAAATACACACACTTTATATATACATATATTAACTGCGTTCACATTGAGACTCCTGAAGAACATACACAACACATTCAGCCTGTTAGTCTGCTCTAAATAGAGGAAATCAGAGACGTACGGTAACCTTTCGAGAGAAAAACGCAATGAGCTGTTGAATCAAAATGTTCTTGCTGGAAATGTTTATTAGACAGGAAGTCATTAGAATGTGAATGTGTTAGGCGCTTTCTCGACCTCATTTCCCTATGCTCACAAAATACATAAATATTTGACATTTATCATCTTAATTTGCTGTTCAAACATTCAAAGCTGTAAATTTGTTATAGCTACACTTCTGTTAAAAACACATTATGTACAATAGACAAGATATTGCATTTGGCATAATTACATCAATCTTATTTAATTTACAGTACTGATTTTTGTGAATGTCATCATTTGGCATTCGCAACAAATCCCAGTCTCATAAAGTGTGACCGTGGAAAGGAGAAAATAATCAGACTCAAGTTAATTTGAGAATTAATAAGACATAGAAAACGAATGAGGACGCTCTACTGCGATCACATTTTCCACTAAAACGAAACAATAGCTGGTCTCTTCGCTGTATATTCACCTGGATTTCATGTGTAGGGCCCTACAGAATTGTAAACGAGACAACATTTGAACAACTGATGAAATTGTGCATGCAGAAACATTCCTGAACATTTCGCAACCATGTGTTGGTATTTATGCATGTTAAATAATTATTCAAACAGGTTGCAGATGGTCGCTCTACCTGCATTTTGTACAGGTAAATGAAACATGAGGTTCAGTCCAGAAGTGCCAATCCAGATTTGACTGGAACGCATGAGTTTAGATTATAAGTGTGAAAAGGAATGCCAGCCCTTATTGCGCAATGGCAGCTTGATTCTCTATAATGCCCTGGGGAGATCGAGTACCTTTCATATGAAGCTCTTTTGCCAGGCTATATCACTTTGTCTCACTGTCTTTTAGCCAGTACGGTAAATCAGTGCTGTAAAGTGGTCCGTTGTATGGTGAGGTCTATTACAGTGGATGTCTCCATTTGCATCCTAATAAAGCATCTTCGGGTTCAAGACATCCATTTTCCTTACAGCCCACCTGTTCCTTTGGCACAACACTTGGCAAAACTCCACAAAAGTCCATCTCCATTTATATCGCATGGGCATGTGCGCTCTCTACAGAAACATGCAGGGGTTTTTTCCCACTACTTACATGGGTTCCAATTAGGGATGCACGATAATATCGGCACAATATCGGTATCGGCCGATAAAAGCTTAAAATGACCATTATCGGTATCGGCCGATATGAATATTTCTGCCGATGAGCCAAACCGATATTCTCCAAGTGAAATAATTGACCTGTTTTTCAGATGTGAATGTCTGTCTACATTTGTAAAATAATAAATTTATGGTAGAATCAGTACAGAAGAGATACATGGATTTCTCTTCAGTAAAATGAAAGTTTAAATATATCAGTATATATTTGTATATATATCGATATCGGTATCGGCATCGGCCAAAATTATTTTGAAAATATCGGCATATCGAATATCGGCCAAAATCCAATATCGTGCATCCCTAGTTCCAATCATTCAGACCCAAATTCCTAAAGGATCTAAAGGAACGATCCATGCTGCAGGGCTTTGAAAGCCCTTATAGACTTGCCCACAACTGGTTTCTAATCATTTAGACCCCAAACTCCAAAGAAACTATCAATGCCGTAGTACTCCGAAAGCCCATACACCGTAGACTCACGTACAATTGCGTTCAAATTACATAAATGGGCTGAAGGTACAATTTCACATTAGTCAATGCAAAGGTGGCAGTGCATACAGTGATTATTATTTATTTAATTTTTTTGATTCTGCAAATCTATGAAAGCTCTTTGCATGTGGATTTTTAGTAATAAGAATCGATACTACGGTAGCTTGGTCTTAAAAAAAGCAGCAACCTTTGTAAAGGCCTATTCACACCGAGTGCAAACTTCCTATTATTTTTTTAAGTGACCCATTGGACTGCAAATATGTGAATATTGTTGTCTTTACACACCTCTTTTTGAACATGAAAATGACATATGTAAGTAGTTCTAGTTTGTGAACCTCTGAACTTTCTCCTTTGGACGTCAATTAATAAAATATGTGCATATATAATAAATGAGCATAAATATAAACCCACAGGCACATGGAAATTTGTGAAAAGAACACAAACAAAAAAATTACATATAATGCCAATTCAGGAAAGTGAATTTAAATCAATCTGCAATACATAATCGTATTGTCAGTTTAAACACTTTATGGACTAATGTGCTAATATTTTATTTAACACCACATTTTTCCTCGCATTCGGTGTAAATAGGCCTTCAGACCCAAAGTTAAATGCAATCCTGGACATATCGTGAACATTAATAAAGAGAACTTTTAGCACCTTTTGTCTAAATAAAAAGTACTAAGTATTTTTAATCGTGCATTTCTCATTGATAAAAAGACTCTTAAGGCAAATATGTCTTGTATCAACCACTATAAATACATATTAGCATTGATAAATCTATGAAAAATCTGAGAAAATACCCCGGTACTAAGTTCTGTTCAGAGTTAATTAAGGTGCTAGGTTAATTTGTCAAGCAAAGTTATAATTTTGGACCTAAAAAGTGCATACCCCTGTATCCCTTCTCTCACTCTCACTCAATATATTCCAGTCTATTTTATACATTTAATCTAAATCGGGAGTTTGTAATCGTAAACCCAGAGAGGTTAGGTGTAAAAGTGCAAATGGTGGGGATGGAGTGAAGGGCGCAGCGTTAGAGCTGTGAGACTTTCCTGGGAATGGGCCGGGGTCTGGGAAACTGGTCGGGTCGGCGCGGCTCAGTGTTTTGCCTTCGAATCAGGTGCGGTTTGGGAGGAACAGGTGGTGCGTCGATGCTTGGAGGAATCGACAGGCTCGGTGGAAGTGGGACCTGTCTGCGGGGGTTGTTCCGCTCATGTATGCTATAGGGAGGCGGGGTTTTGTTTTCCCGTCGAATGAGCTCGTCCGATCCACTGGAGGCGGAGTTTGGGAGGGCGTGGTCAGCGGGCGTGTTCTCAGTTCCGGAGGCCTCAGAGATGCTGCAGCGACTGAGAGAAGAGATGCCGCTGCTATAGCTTCCAGAAAGCACCGGAGAATTCGACACCAACCCTGTCGACTGGCACTCTGTGGGCGAGGGGGTGAACGGAGCCACAGAGGTCTGCGAATACACAATGAGAGAAATCATGAAGCTCTGGGCCACAATGTAGTTAGCAAAAAAATAAATAAATAAAAAAGTTCCCTCTTTCTGCTAGCACAAAGCCTTAATAAAGAAACCATCAGCTGCAACAGAAACAACATCCCGCCTCACAGAGCTAATCTGTACACTGGAAGGCCAAAGCACAATATTCTGCAATTTTGGCTCCATTATTTCGAGGCAATACTGTCTCTTTTCATTATGAAATAATTTCTAGGCAATTAAATCCGCAACTAAGACTGCAGCTGTTTCTAGGACTTCATTTCACTGAATAAAGCGTATTTAGTCTGATTGCACTCTTGAGAGAACTTCAAACACAACATTTCCGCTAGGATAATTCAGCTATGTGCAGCAACTACAAACAAAATCTACAATTGTGTATCTCAATACCAGAGTTTAAATGTTTTTTATATATATATATATATATATATATATATATGTGTGTGTGTGTGTGTGTGTGTGTGTGTGTGTGTGTGTGTGTAGATATATATATATATATATATATATATATAAATATAAATATATATATATATATATATATATATATATATATATATATATATATATATATATGTGTGTGTGTGTGTGTGTATGCATGCATGTGTATATATATATATATATATATATATATATATATATATATATATATATATATATATATATATATATATATATATGAATTAATTTGGATATTGGAATTATATTGGATATTTGTGCAAGCTCATTTTCTAATAATAACTAAACACAGCAATATGTAATCTTCAGCAATTTTCAGAATCAACATCCATTATTCATATTGTACATTATAATGATGTGATGCCTAAATTACATTTTAGTGTTTTGCTTTATTTATTTAGACGACATAATGTAGAATTAGCATATTGACCATTTGTTAGTTAGCCACCATAACATAATATTTAGCTTTAGTCTCCATGGTTATCTGACCGCATATTTCAAACATAAAATGCAATCTTGTTTTGAAGATCTCAGACTATCCAATACAAACTGGATAGTGTGAAATATCCTGGACCAGAATGGAAATTTGCGCTGGTCGATGTTGGTTTTTTCATCTGTGACTGACTGTAGTCAGTACTTTTGTGTGTGTGTGTGTGTTTGGTCATGCGTGTGTGATATGTCACAGTATAGCTTCAGGCATGAGACTATTTCTGAGGCAAACAACCACACACAGGTGGTCACACAGGTTATGCTTTCCCTTTCCAACTCACTAACCGGAATTCCTTCAGGAAATCCACCAGCATTCCTGCTGAGATCTCTTTCCATCCGAATCTATCCTTCTCTGCTTTGTTCTTAGTAGCATGACAGATTTTATGATTTACAGGAGGAGGAATGATTTGATTTCTATGCAGTCATCTACACTTTAAATATGAACAGTTTTCTTTCTACATGGGATAGATCCTAGAGTTTTACACAGTGTGTTTTTGAATACCAGGTGACGGATCAATACGTGGCACCAGACAAGAATTCAGGGAAACGGAAAGAAATGTAATTACCAAGCTCATGAGACGCACTGAATGAGGCGGTGTTGAGTAGGAGTTTCTGAGAAGCCATTACAGAGGTGTTCTGCTTTAAGGACTGTTCCTCTGAATGTGGAGAATGTGCTTTTATTTAAGACCTGAATACACTCACTGCAACACCGATAGCAGTAGCTCCAACCTTTTTTAAGGTCTGTGACCCTTTTTGACTATTATGACCTTTGAAAGAAAAATACTGTGGTTTCTTCAATACAGATACCTGCGCTTTCAATAAAGCTGTCATTTTTTCTTCACTGCATTGGTATCATACATAAACACTGCGTTGGACTCAAAAATAGTAGGAGAGACAACATGAGTGAAATACAGTATACTAAAATTAAAAGGTTTGGGGTCTGAAAGATTTAATTTTTATTTTTTCTCTTTTGCACCACCAATGCTGTATTTATTTTATTAAAAATATAGTAAAAACTGTACTATTGTGACATATTATTACAATTTTAAATATCCATTTTCTATTTGAATATATTTTTAAATGTAATTTATTTCTGTGATGCAAAGCTACATTTTCAGCATCATTACTACAGTCTTCAGAGCTCATTCTTATAAGCTGATTCACTGGTCAAGAAACATTTATGATTATCAATGTAGAAAACAGTTTTTCTGAAAACTGTGCTAATTTATTTATAATTTTTTAAGTGAAAGTTCACAAAAACACCATTTTATTTTTATTTTTGATTAGAAATCTTTTGCAACATTATAAATGATTGTCCTGTCACTTTCGATCAATTTAATGCATGCTTACTAAATGAAAGTATCAATTTCCAATATCTTAATAATATCTTGAATGGTAGTGCATATGTATATTTGTTGCAGCAATATATGTGTGCCACCATTGAGATGGGTTAGTGATTTCTGGAGGATCTGCACCGGACGGCTGCCAACCCAACTGCTCAGAACTGGGGTGAATCTGTCTAATCGTGGGCCCAGTTGGACTGACTTGAGTCTGACCCAGTTTAGAGTCCCCAGACACTACAGTAAACATCCACACACCAGTAAATACATCAAAGGTCACTTCGCGAAACACCCCAGACATCAAGTAAAGGTCATACCTTCTGCGGCGAGCGTGATGTCATCACGGGGGACTGTGATTGTGTAGTCTTGGCAGGAGATCCTATTAAAGGACACAAAAAGTCAATCTTCTTCATTTGATACAGGAGCCTGGGACAGTAAACACGGTCTCGGGTGTCTATTAATCAGAGAAACGCTTTGTCAAGGTTGCTCTGCTAATGCAAAACAGTTTAACCATTCAGTTTAACCAGTTCTTTTCTAGGAAATTCAATCAGAGTCCACAGATGTAGACCCTTAAAAGGGTCATATCATACTTTTTATAATGCAATTTGTTTCCTGAGGTCTACTTATAATGTTAAAGAAGTGTCAAAAAGAGTAATAATTTAGTTTTTCATGACCATTTCCCATCCACTCTCTGACCCTATTTAACTGACCATTTTTACAGTATTATATAATAATACTAGTTACTTTAAGAGAGTTACTTTAACTACTATACTTATAGTAGATTATATATAATGTTAAATATAGTAAATATACTAGCTATAAACATACTCCATAACAATTATAGTTATGAACTCCGATAACAGTAATTTATCATAATGAAATTAATTAAAAAATAATACAAATATGATAAAAACACTAGTTTTAGATTAAAAGATTAAATAAAATAAATACTTTCGTTGTATGTATGTGTGTAAGGCAATGCAGAAAAGACCACGCAGACCGACATCTGGAAGGTAATGAAGAAGCAACGGTGCAGACTGAGGTTTAAAAACATGTCATGCAGTTTAAAGACATAAATGCTGCAAGAAAGCTCATCAAGAACGATTAGAAACAAAAGAGTGTGTGGGAAGGATCCCGCTGGTTAGATGATGTGCCTTTTCTCATTTAATATATGGAGAGAGTATCTTCAGATTCTCACTGATGTGTTCAACCGGCAGCCCTCATGATCCAGAGAGACCAAGAAGTTAAGACGAACGAGAAACCAGGAGACTTTAGAGCAGAAGATCTGAGAAACAAAAGGAGCGGTCGGAGCGGATTTCTTTCTTTACCTGAGTACGGTGGTCTAGGAGGGACAGGGGGACACTTTCCATTAAAATCAGAGAGCGGCGTGTCTAGACTCCAGCTACTTGGTGCAGGCTTCACCACTTTCACACACAAAACATGCATTTCAGGTACATTCAGTCAAATCAACTCAAAATAAGATTGGCAAAAGCAAATCAAGGCTTAGCCTGTCCTGCTACAACTTCCTGCCTCAAAAACAAGAACTATATCAAACGAATCGTTAACATATATTTTCCATTTAATGTCTTATATGGAAAAAAAATATCCCCAAAATATTCAATATTTAAAACCATCTAGACATTTTTTTCCCCCCAGGTCAATGTAAATAACTTAGAAGAACAGATGAAATAAAGATGATGAAATCCCCTCAACATCTTCCTGTCGATCTGAGTAAGCGTGAGTCTGTTGGTGAATCTCTTTGGTGGTTCAGTCACAGCTGTCACAACACTCAGGAGCGGCGAGCTGTCGCCCAGCATCAGATCCAGCGCGCTGATCGCCAGACCCCCGTCACTTCAGACCACCCTCCTCACAGCAGGGAGGCAGACTGAAGATTCATACGCTCACATGCACATGCTCACCTTTGTCGGGGGTGGAGATGTTGGGGTTACTGCGAGGCAAGGTGGCGTCACCCGCTGGGTGTGGAACTGGCCTCTGTGAAAGAGAGTTACTGTCACACGAATGCGGATGTGATTTCCATCGAGGCATCATTCAGTGAGGCTACAGATTTAATATTGACATATCCATTACATTGCTCGTCTTTGACTGTCTTTATATTAGTACTTAATCACGATTAAAAGCATCCAAAATGAAAGTGTTTGTTTACATTATATATGTTTGTATATTTATTATGTATACATAAATACAAACAGATGCATGTATTTATTTAAGAAAAATATGCTATGTTTATATATTAAATATACAGTGAAGTGAAGAGGTTTTTACGTGTTTTTCTTTGTGTGTATTTGTCACACTTAAAAGATTCAGATCATCAAACAAATTTTTATATTAGACAAAGATAATGCAAGTAAAACAAAATTTTGCTTTCAAATGATGATTTCTAAATCTAATAACTGTTACTAAAACTACGTTTCTTGTAATGAGTGCTTTCTTGTAATCAAAAGTTTATTTCTCATGATTGAGATTATTTAATTTGTGAATTAACAGAATTCCCATTCCCCAGAATCAGCAGCAAATCGTAAAAAGGAAGGAAATGCAATTGTGAAAAATTAAGTTTTAATTATGAGAAATAAAGTTTCAGTCATGACAAATAAAGTCTCAATTACGAGAAAGTTTTACATTTGGGAAATAGTCTTAATTGCTGTTAATTAAACTGTGAAGAAGTCCTGATTTGACCTGATGATGTTGCATAGATACTTTACCTCACTAATAATTTCTCTGAGACACATCCACAAAATCAATTTTACATGGTCATTTTTTAAAGATGCAGTTAATGCAAATCTTACAAAGATGACGGCAAATAGAAGTAAACCCAAACAGTACACAAAAAAATACACTCCTACAGTATGTGACCTGAACACTGGTGAATATTAAAAATATTGATATTCAAATCATCTTCATCATACCTGTGCGGGATCCAGGGGGTTTGGATATGTGGCACTGCAGGGTCTCTCTCGCGGCGAGAGGCAGTTCTCTCGGGAATGCTTGTGTTTATCTGACATCTGTGGAGAACCTGTGAAGGGTGAGGATGTGTAAGCAAGGGTGTGATTTCAGCAACACACTGACACGAATGCCCACACACACACAGAAAGAGGACATAGATCTTGCACTCATTTCTTTGCTAACTAGCCAGCACATGAAATAAAGGCTAGCCCTCGTCTTTCCCTCCCGCTAAGGCGAGAATTGTTCTGCTGGGGTGACAGACGGCTATTTCTCAGGGAGAGACAGAGTAGCTGACATGGGGAGCTGCCTGGACCTGCTCAGAACACTAACTTCCTCCTCCAATACAGGACAGGAGGCCACGGCTCCCTTATTTGCTCCGGTGATAGTCATCATCAGTCTAGAGTACTTCAAGCTGCATTTTATGCCGTCTGTTATTCTCCAGAGGCGCTTCCTGTCTGCCGCTGCTTTATGGGGGTCTCTATGGGAGGCACGGAGGGCTGCCAAGGGGAGACTATAAGATTACATAAATGTCTCCATACATATTCCTGTTTTTATGACCTGTGTCTGCAAGTAAACACATGCTGGATGGAGGGAGATAAGAAGCCATGGAAGAGCACAGGAGAGAGAGAAACAGAGGGGAGAGTTCTGCTATATATCAGGACGCCAGCTTTCTGTAACCCACAGCATTAAATGGGCCATAAACTTCGCTGTGCTGTAGCATTTTATTTTTAACATGGAAATATGTTTATTACGGTAGCCTGATTCTGAATCAGTGTTAAAAAAATTTTTTAATTTCAATAAAGCTTAAAGTAAGAGTCACAGTTGTAATTGCAACAAATAATAAAGATGCAATAGGAAAAAACAGTAATAATTTCTCGCAATTTCATTTTTTTTTTCTTTTTCAATGTGATACATATGTCTAGAGTCTTAAGTCATAAGAAATGAAGATATATTGTATTGTGAAATCTTAAAGGGTATCTATTATGCAAAAAAGCAATTTTTATAAGGTGTTTGAACACAGTGTGTGAAAACAACCAGCACTTGTGTAAGACTCGTGTAACATATTTTACATCTTGTAAAAAGGGATATTATAGTTCACCTTTAAGACTCAAATACCAAAAATAAAGTTAAAACTAACAGGAAAAAGTCACAGTTACTGGAATAAAAGGAAAACTATGACTTTGCATTATGATGTCACAATTAAGAATTATTCATTTTTGTTGTAAAACTGTTTCTGTAACTTCGGTTTTAATTTGGGTTTACTAACTTCTCTCTGACCTTTAGGTAAAATAAATAAATTGGTTGCTGTAATATTTAACATGTGTTCTTGTGTTACTGTGCCGGCATCAAACCTCTCACAGCTCTGCTGTGTGAACACCGAAATAAAAGCTTGCTCTAGACATGCTGCAAAAGAGCAAAGGTTTCTTCTCACCTCTGGCACTGGACGGAGCCGAGCTGGTCACGTTGGGAGAGGCCGAGTGATTGGAACTGAGACTTGAGGTAGACGGACTTGGCTGGAAAGACAAGAAAAAATGTGAGAAACATAAGAAAGAGTCCACAGACTTCTTTGTTGTCGGTCTATAATATGGAGAGGTTATACAATAATCATTCGGCCTGGGATAAAAGAAAAAAGCTAAATGATCTGTCTGTCCAGTCTATAATTCACTCCTACAAATCTGTGAGAGAAAAGACCGAGTGAGACAGGAAGATTAAGCAGGGTTGTGAGAGAGACAGATGAAAACAGAAAGAGGGCAATTAGTAGAGAAAAAGAACAAGAGAGAAAGAGGGAGATTAGGAGGAAATATGAAAGACAGCGAGAGAACAGAGACTGTGTGTGTGTGTGTGTGTGTTTGTGTGTGTGTGTGTAGTTAACCAATGGCAGCCCGAGCACTCACCTGCATGTTAAAGACTTCATCTGAGCTCTCTGATTGGCCGGTGATGTTGCTCACTTCATTGGAGGCCTGCGATGACAGCGAGGATGAAGAGTAGCGGTTGATCGCCGGGTAGCTGAGGGGACTGAATAACATTCAATAAAAATGGGGACTTTAATAAGTGGCATAATTATTTTTTATTTCATGTTCATGGTGAGAATTAAGGTAATACTGTGAGTCATACAATTAAGAAAAAGCTATATGAGACATTTAAGATTAATACAAGAGAATATCTCTAATATACATTCAGGTGATACTTTGGTAAACCAGTTAAACCCATCTCTAACAAAAAAAAAAATTGCAATCAACCACCCCTTTAAATCAAATCATTAAATCAAGTGATTTTGGAAAGAAGTGGAAAGAATTTCAAGCATATAACGCTATCCACAGAAAGTGAGATAAATGTATTGCATCCGATCACAGTAAATTGCAGAAATTAGCATGCTATTATTTTCCTCAACCCTACTTCTATTACATATATGAACCTTGTATCTTCTATTTGCTATCCTGTTCTCTATATACAAGCACTAGCCACTAAAAAACAAAACAAATTGCAGACTCAAACCCGAAAAGAGCTCCTGACCTGCGGCGTGACACCACACGCGCTCCTCCCTCTGGACTCATTATGTTAGGTGCTGAGTTTCTTCCGGCTCGAGGGCTTCCGTTGGTGAAGTGGATCGGACTGGCGCGCACATAGGCTGGAAACTCCTTCGGAGCGTGGGAAAGAGAGAAGGATGAGTGCACGACGAACGGCTTGGGAAATCAAAAGAATCTGACTGCTGATATGCACCTGTATGCCGAGGCTGGATTTCATCAGATGAAACTGATCCACCAGTTTCTTGTGCAGAGGCCGCATGTCCTGAGGAACGAACTTCTCATGCACTGTCAAACCAAACTCCAGTATGTGAGCCTGAAGGACAAAGCATGGGCAACGTTCATGACAGTGAATTCTAACCTCTAAAGTAATTCAGTTCAATCAGAATATTGAGTGGTAAATAATGTAGGGGTGAGATTTTAATACTGTATTTTTCGGACTATAAGTCGCACCTGAGTATAAGTTGCATCAGTCCAAAAATACGTAATGACGAGGAAAAAACATATATAAGTCGCACTGGACTATAAGTCGCATTTATTTAGAGCCAAGAACCAAGAGAAAACATTACCATCTACAGCCACGAGAGGGCGCTCTATGCTTTCTTTGGTAGGTTACAGGAGCACTGAGCAGCATAGAGCGCCCTCTCGTGGCTGTAGATGGTAATGTTTTCTATTGGTTCATTTCTCTATGTTCATGTCAAATAAATTTTTATAAATAAGTCGCACCTGACTATAAGTCGCAGGACCAGCCATACTATGAAAAAAGTGCGACTTATAGTCCGGAAAATATGGTAAATCATGAAAAGTACACTTTAGATAACTGAGTAAAACATTTGGTCCACCCACTTTTTTTTTTGTTCTTTAAAATAACGCAAGAAATAAAGTCTAAGCTGCAGTGTACTGTAGTCCCAATAGTGAATTAGTCCCAATAGCGAGAAATACATCTGTAAAGTCAGAAATAATGAAATAATCTAAAATGAGTCGATAATGAACATTTTCTGCTTGCAGTTATTTAGCATGAATTTTATGTAAACAAAGATGCAACAAATCAAGAGTAACAAGATGAAAGACATTTATTAAAGCAGCAAACAGGATCCATTTTTATTTCATGTTGTCTTTTAAATAGCTCACTTCATAATTAAATGATCAGCTAAATATTTTCTCCCCCTTCAATCTTTAAAAGTTGACTTTCATGCTTGTAACTGGCTTATTTCCATGGTTACTGTCTAGACAACAGCATCATGTGCTCGGCTCTGGAGAGTTCCTGGTTACTAAGCAGCACGGGCATGAAGGGAAGAAGTGAGACCAACAGAAACCCAGCTAGTGGAGATCATAACGGCTAAATCCCCAACGCAGACAGACGTGAATGATGAGCGCGAAACATAAATGAATGTACAATCTGGTGTAGATTAGATCTGGTTTCTTGAGACAAACCTGCTCAAACATGAGCTCTCGGAGACGGCCGATTTTGTCTCCGTCTTCAGGGTGATTCATGATGTAGTCCTTCACGAAGAACGCCTGCGAGAAATAAAAGACAAACAAAATTACACTCCTTAACCACAATGCATTGTGGCTCGCCAGCCTCCACGTTTTGTGGTGCGAGTTGGAATTTACCTTGACATTTTCTGCAAACAATATCGTGCATAGTTTAGTCATGATTGATATTCTGTTTTAAGGGACATGAAGTGCTAAAACCAAATAAAGTGCAATAATGTGAGCTTAAAAACATGTTTTCAGATCAGACGGTGTATCTTTGTCGATCCGTTCCAAGCACGGTGGACTGGTATCTCCAAAGAAACAGTGGGAGAGCAGAAGCTTCAGGAGGCAAAACTCTCAGACTTCAAAGATACCAGCATGCAGATTTTTCCATTGCCTCGAATATGACATTTGGCATGAACACCAGCCGAATGCTACCAGCGGATACCCATTTAAACTGCAGCTGCACGCTACACCTGCAGATCACAGTGAGTTTTAGTGACTGGCTGGAAGTCATTGATTTTAGCAACCTTAATTATGACATGTTATGTAATATTACAAAAAAAAATAAAAAAATATGTGCTTTATAAGTACTAACACACAGCTAATATTCTAGTAATATGCATGTTATTAGCTACTAATAGTGATAATTGGTCCCTAAATTTAAATGAAAGCTTTTTATAATAAAAATTATAATAATAATATTCATTCATTCATCCATTTCGTACATATGCTCCAAAACAGTGTCTATTTATATATTTTAAGTGCATTTTCCGTGGCCAGTGTCACTTTTAGTATGTTCCCTGCTTTGGATAGATGTATATTATAGAGCATTTTACAAAAACATTTTAATTAAAGTATTAATAAAAAATAAAAAAAGTTTTCTCTTATATCTTGTATTGTTTTGCTTTTTTAATGTAATAATTTGAATAAACGAAATCATTAGATTTTAATTGAATATTTGCAAAAATAATATTTCCAGAATTTATTTGGGCTTTGGTACAATGAGAAAAGGTATTTAATTTAGCAAGTAATACATACACGGTACAAATTAGTTTATATACAGGAAACTAAAATTCTATCTTTTAAGTGGTGAAAATTCTAAAAGAAGGTTTTACCCAATGTAAGAACCAACACAGACCACCAGCAGAATTTGCACCCATGTCTAGAATGTAACAACATGAAATCAGATTGAAAATGCGTTGATGTTCCCCTCGGATAAGCAATATTTCATATTTTCATGATAATTTAGACTTCCAAATTTTGTTTTCATGAGCAAAAAATGGCATCTGGACATTCTGTCTTTCACAATTTGTCATAATTTCTCAAACTCATTCTAGGTGGGTGATGTTATGATATAGATAAATCAGTTTGGTTTCAAAGCCTTATTCATTTTTTCATCACCTCTATGATTTTGCTGATACTTTTATCCAAAGTTTTATTTCGTTTATTTCATGGGGGAAAAAAACGATGACCTTGTAGCACCATACTCAACCATTTGAGTTACAATATCTTTTGAGAAAGGATTTTGAGCATTTAAATGAATAAAAATACCACTGACTTACACAAATTTCTCTCAGATTTCTGGAGCTACTAGATTTGATTGCAGCTATCTGCTATGCCTGCAGATCACAAGCAGTCGAACGCCATTTGAATGTGATGAACTCCGGGACAATTACTTGTATATTTTTTTATCATTTTCACAAGGATTTAAGAAATGGGATAAACATACCTTTGCCTTACTAAATGATATTCTCTCTGAACTTCTGGAGAAGACTCGAATGTCATGAAAGTCTGAAAATCTTTAGGCCGAGCCAATTAAAAGCTAGGGGCTTGCAAATGAGAGGAATTTCAGAGTGGAATTACCTTGAGGGCTGACCTTAAAGTGCAGAAATGCGAGTAAATATTAATGCCAACAGCTGGAACGCTCAATAAACAACTAATTGGCAATGCTGTCATGCTTGCGCTCCAAATATATTAACTGCTGCTCATCCCAGACCCCCAGCCTCAGGACGCTCAGCCTACACGAAGCGAATTTAGTGCAAATGTACATTCTGGAACACGTACAAACACAAACTCGCCTGTATACGGTCGACTCTCCTCTTTAAAGCTGCTCTCCAAGTCTATCAAGGTAAATACTGCAGTGACACTAAAGCGAGGTTGCTATGCAACAAGCGCTCATTCGATCTGGAAAGATCTGTTGTATTCACTCAGAATATGACTTCTTTGAGATACTATAGATTTTCCCAGGGTTTCACAAGGGGAAGGATTTTTCTTTCAATGCTACCGTTTCTGTAGTTTATCAGCAGAGTACCACAGGGAAGGTACGGCCGAGATATTCTCTTTCTGACAGGCTAACTACGCATTAGAACTCCGAAAGTATCCCAGAATTCCCTTTGGCCATCTGAAGGCTCCGTGTTCTCTTGCAGACAGCCTTGAGAGAGCATGTATACATTTTTTAACCATGATGTGGTCTTGAATCAGTGAGGACTTGGAATGTATATGATATACAACCTCCTGATAGCGAGCGAGCCCTCCGTTGACAGCCGCGTCGATGACTCCGTTGAGACACATGGTCAGGGGGTTGATGTTCTGCATCTGTCCGCTTTGACACTGCGTGATCAACGTCCGCAGTTGCAGGTTCTTGTTCTCGATGACCTCGATAGCGTTCTCCAGAGGACTCACCTCCACCTGGGGCCAAAACAAAAAAACAGTTATGTTCACCAGCAAGATGAAAACACTGGTTGAAAAAAAGCTTTCATTCAATATTTGGAGAACTTTAGAAGAGCAACGAATTTAGTCTGTAGGCCTGAAACATACATTCTAGCTTTTGTTATGATTGTTATTAACTTACTTTATTTTAATCCAAAAACTTTTTTTTTTTAAATTGACACTGCCAATCAAAAGTTTAATATTATAATATTAAATATAATTTATATTTCCAGCAAGGATGCAATGAATTAAATTTTTTAAAAAGTCAAGACTCTCGCATTGTTACAAAATATTTATATTTCAAATAAATGCTGTTCAGGAACCAATTCGTCAAAGAAAAAAAGACTCATCAGGCTTCCTACAAAAATTTTACAATTTTTTGAACTAAACTGAAGATTGAAGTGATGGCTGCTGAAAATTCGTAATAAATTAAATTTGACAAAATTATGAAAATTACTGTGTTTTTGCATTTTTAGCAAATAATTGCTGCATTGGTGAGAATGAGAGACTGTTTTTTAATCAGTCAATCAATCAATAAATAAATAAACTTGCAGATACTTTGGAAAGGTAGTGTAATTAAGACAATTATAGTACAATAACAGTCCTTGGTGTGAATATGATTATTTTGCTACACATGACGTTTCTCTTTAGTGGCCCACCAAATGGTGCCATCTGTTACCAATTAAGTTAAAAAGTGTGCATATTAATAAAAATATCAAACATTTTCAGTCTACTTCGAAAGATAACTCTATCAGTCCCATTAAGCATTAGTTTTTAACATTTAAGAAACCAAGCACTCACAATGCATTGTCTAAGCATTCACATACCAATCATACCAAAGGAAAAGTTTCATGGGAGGTCTACTCACCAGCTCTTTCCTCTCCACTTCGAACCAACGTGAGATGCCTGGGAGACTCTGAACAAGCGTTAATGTTGTTCTTTCTACCCACAGACTCTGAAATTCAAATGCAAATGCTCATTGACACACATCAGAGTTCAAACCGTCAGAGAAAGTCCAAGATATTCCATAAAGCAAAGCGCTTACAGCATATTCAATGAACGGGTGACTTTCCTCCTCCAGTTTGTATAATACATATCATTTAATCTACACTTTAAACAGCTCATTCTCAGCAACAAAGTCCGCTTATCAAGCCACGCTGCTGCACATATTAAATTTCGCATTCATAAATTCATTTCCCATCCAGCACAGCCTGAGAATTAACCCGAGCTGGCGCAGGTATAACGGAGGAAGCGCTGGAAGAACTTCAGATGCTTGATTGTGATATTCAAAACCACCTCAGTCCAATATAATCGTATCATCTGGATAGCGTCTCAGCCGAAGTTTACCTCTAAATGAGATTTTCAGACATTATTACTGGGCGGTAAGTGGACCGGGGTGGCGAGTACCCCCGGTGTCTCTGAAAATATAATATCTGGCAGGCTAAACAGTTTATTTCAAACACGGTAACCACCGGAGGTCGGAGGAAATCTAACCCCCGCGGTGGATCGAATCCATGCCGAGGCTATGATTGTCTATGCTGGATATATTGAGTGAGAGGGGAAGGGAAATGATATTTGGAAGGAGCGCATCTCACAGCCCCTAAAACTTTAATTAGCCTCTCTGGACCAAGGCTGTGAATAATGCAGCATGTGAGAGAACACCTGAGCTCTACACACACACACACACACACACACACACACACACTGGAAGTGAAGGAATGAATACACAAGAGAGAAGAGGAAAAGTGAAACACAGGAGATGAGGGGAAATGCCATCAAGAGAATGCAGAAGAAGAAAAATCCTGGAATAAAAAACTCACACATTATTTACTCACCTTCATTACTTTTTTCTACTGTCTAGAAGAATTTAGTGGTCAGTTTTGATCCATGCATTTACAATGAACATGGTCAGAAGTCTTAAAGCTTCAAAATGGACGATAAAGGCATGATAAAGGCAGTTCATAAGATTCGTGCACTAAATTATAAATCCTGAACAGGCAATATGACAGATTGGCAGACCAAATTTGTCACCAAATCATTCAATATTTTCAACCTTAGAAAGCTGTATTTATTTTGGGATAAAGCAACTGCTGATCATTGATCCAGTAAACAAAACACTGAATGAAAACTGCAGTATTCCGGTTCATTCCAGTACTGATTCAACAATACATATGCTGCAGTTAACAGCAAACCAGAGGTATCTTTATAACACAAACCTATCATATCATTTCAGAGGGATTGGAATATAGTCATATGAACAACTATCATGGTACTTTTATGGTGGTTTTGCATCTTATTTTGAAGCTTAGAAGCTCTAGTATCCATAACTTGACGGAAAACAGCAGCCAGCACATTCTTCAAAAGATCTCCTTTTGTGTTTCGCAGCAGAAAAACAGTCATACAGGTTTGGAATGATAAAAAAAAAGTAAATAAACGATGACAGAACTTCAATTTCTGAAACGCTCTGGCCACTAGCTCACCTTAAATTCGTTTTCTTTGTCTTTGGTGCCCTTGTGAAATGGGCGGTCGTAGCGAAACCTCCAGATGTGGTTAACCTTATAGAAGCTCTTGATGTTGTCATGGACTCCATCGCGCTGCAGGACATCCTGGCTGTCTGGGATTGGTGTGACAGCATAGATCTGAAGATCTGCATGAAGGTTCGTCAAGGAACATGCGATGTGTGTCGCCCGAGCACAAATGCATTTGAATAACTACTTGAACAACAAAAAACAATGTTTACTTTATTAATATTAAATTAATAATTGTATTTAAATGTAAATATTATATTATATTATATTATATTATATTATATTATATTATATTATATTATATTATATTATATTATGATATGTCACGTTACATTACATTACATTACATTACATTACATTATATTATATTATATTACAAAAGTGGGTTAATAACAAATTTTGCTTTGGTTTCTCCTACTTGACCCTCAGTCCAAATGCAGACAGTACATTTGGAAATCATCCTCCGCAAATGTTTAAATAACCAACATCTTGTGCCTCACAGACGTGAGGTCTCATCAGCACATAAATATGAATCCAGCAGGGCAGCCATCCAGGAAGGCCAATGATTAATCGCCGGCTTGGATAACAAAACGCTGTGCTCATGTAGTTTGACCGGCCCTGTCTGCTCTAATTGTGCTGAAGAGGACGTCACATATTCAGCGAGCGCCTGGCCTCCAGGTACATGTCTCATCAATTGAACAAACGCTCTCCTGCGACCCCCAGTCTCCACGTCTGATATGTGTTCTGAGAGGGAGAGGAATGATTTCACCCACATGGGTGTGTATTTAAAGCGGGCAGCTCTGGCCTTGTGCTTGTTCTGAAAAACCGTGTTGCAGCAAGGCCTTCACACATCGCGCTCTGACACTGTGGAAACATACAGAAAACCTGTTTTGTGCAAAAAAAAGTGGCCCCTGAGACATTACGCCAAGTTTTTATGTTTAAAATTATAAAACTGTTATCAGTAACGTGATATTGAGAATTATTACAAAATTCATCTTCATGGAAACTCATTTAGATAAGGTAGGGTGTCACATTTACATTCAACAAATGAAACTCAAACCCCAGAATTTTGATATAAAAGCTTAAATTAGCAAAAAGACTTTATACTAATAGGGGTTAGTTCAAATTTGTAACTCATAGTATGAGAAATAGTTAAGGTGACACATGCATATTTGTAAATCAGTTAGTTAGAGCAAACTGACATGAGTTTAAGGGGTTAGGACAATAACTACACAATGCAAAAAAAAGTGCAAGTATAAGACTCTCTGGTGTCCAAGTGTTTGGAAAAGAGAAGAGCTGTCTGGAGGATACATTGGGCTTCGGCCTGGTAGATGGTCTGGTCAGGCTGGTTGGCGTGTTGCATTGCGATGGCATGAGGGAACTCATTGAGCATGCGCTGCTGGAACGCCTCCAGACGCTCGTAGTCATGACCACGGCACACAAACTCCTTATTCTGTACAACACACACGTTCTGGTTAATACTGACACCAAGTGGACTCCAGAGATACTGACAGTGCCATCTGATCTGCTGCAGGATGTCAGGATGACACATACCCGTAGAAAGAAAGGGAACTTCTTGCCGTAGAAGCCCACTCGGAAGAACTCTGGCTCTAGACGCTGTTGGTCCATTATTTTATCATAATACGAAGCTTCCATCATCTGTCATTTGCAATCATATAATAGGCAGGAAATACAGTTTACAAAATACAAATAAATTTTTTGCATGTGAAATGATGAACAATGCAGCCAATTAGGGGATGATATGTACTGTAAATGTAGGTAATCTTATGTTAATGAGACTCTGTTTTCCATGCGTTTCTGTTAATAACTGGCTCCATGAAAACAGCTGTGTTTTAACTCACCCTCATTTTGCTAAGGTTTCTGTAGTCGTAGTAGGATTCGTACTGGTCTGCTAACTCTCTGCACAGGATGATGCCGTTCTCCCAACACTGAAGGGGTAGAGAGGTTTTTACATTCACATGCAGTTTCATAACTCACCACTAGGAGCCACTAGAACACCATCAATACTGAGAACCAAGGACACAGTCAAATATGCAAGATTTGGATGATTTGCAAGATGGTATAAGGACATTTTGTGTTGACCTTAATTCAATATCTCGTCAAAAATAAAATAAATGAATACAATTAAATAAAAAATAAATTGTATAAAATTCAGATTATATTATCTCAGCAATCTTAACATTTAAAAAGAACTGCTACTTCTTTTGTTTTAATAAGTGAAATTAAAAATATACATTAATATAAATAATTAGCAAAATATAAACTGCTTTTTATGATCTAAAATCTTGGAAATAATAAATTAAATTAAATACATTTTACATAAATTACTTATTTTCTTTGGCAATCTTGAAATTTAAAAACTGCTACATAATTTGTTTTAATGACTGAAATTAAAAATATAAATTATTCTAAATAAAAATGTAGTATATTTTGTAACTACATGTTTAGTTTGTACTGTGATAATAATACATATCATGATGTGATGTTTTTTGTATGCACTTTTGCTTTCAACTGCAATATTTCATATCATCTTTAAAAAGTCCATGACATCTGTCAAATATCCACATTTTGTTCTTATGCACATTGATTATAAAGAGGAAGCGGTTCAGTCCTATTGCTTCCACAACAGACTGCTCCAGCCATGATGAGAGCAGACAACAAATGCACTGATTTTTATTCTCATCAAGTGATCAGGGGTTTGAGTTTACTGATTATGTAAATGCTATTTAGTTCTGAAGGACAGCTACTCGAAATACAATCACACACTGATAATGAAATAGCGGGCTGAGAGGAGCCACGTGATGAGAAACGAAAGAAACGTGACACAAGAAAACACAGACCTTTCCGCGGTCAAAGTTCTGGATGATGGTGAGGTGCAGATACTCCTTCCTCTGCCACTCGCTCTGCATCGGGTAACTCAGAAACTCCCGCAAGGGTCTCTCGGACCATTCCAGCAGCTCGTCGTACAGCAGAAGTGTATATGAGGCCTCTGCACACATAAACAACTCATCAAAATATATCTGTTCTAAACGATCCATCTTCAAACTACTTCACGTCATGCTTGAGTACCGGTGTAATTCTGCGCTTTCAGATGCAGGTCATACAGCTTGTGAATGTAGCGGATGTACATTTCCTCTTTATTCAGCTCTGTTTTGTAGAAGTTCTGTGGAACAGAGAAAAAGAGAGGTGGAGTGTGGATATGAAGTGCTTCAAGTGCTTTTCAGGACTGATTTTCACTGTCGCTCTGGTTCCCTCTAAATGAATTCATATGGATAAACCAATCCATATGAAATTTCTTCATAATCCAGCCCTCAGCGGTGCTTCCACCATGAATTAAAGTGTCTAAATCACTTCCTGTCTTAACACTCTAGTCTCAAACTAAGCACCAGAACGACACCATTCACAATGATTTAATCTATACAAATAATGCCACTAACGATTATACTTTAACATACCAGCAGACTGACTGTACAGCCGATCTTTTTTCCATCCACTTCCCCCAACTTCATACAGTCTCTGTAAAACACAAAGAGTGGCATTTTGTCACTATGAGCCAAAAAGTGACTAAGGCAGAAATTAAGAACAATGAAAATGTGTATGTACTTAATGCATTTAAATTTTAGATTAGATCAAAGTAAACTGAAACTGATTATTTTTAAATGTGTATTTTCATTTTTTTTTCACCACTAAAAAAAAGTGAGATTAATAAGTAGCGTCATAACAGTATTTGTGTTACTAATTTTAAATGCAGAAATACTACAATATGTGGCATTGATAAGTAAATATATTAAAAGCAATGATAAGCTTTTTTTATACCCAGCAACGTTCAAAGGTTTAGGGTCAGCAATTTTTTTATGTTTTTGAAAGATGTCTTTTAGGCTCAGCAAAATTGATTTTTTTTTATTATCCATTATAGTCTAATATTTTTAATGTGGTATTTATTTGTATTATTTTCAGTTTCATTTCTGATTACCGTACTTTTTATTTATTTATTTTTTTTAAACATATTATAATTGTTAATTATATATATATATATATATATATATATATATATATACATACACACACACACACACACACACACACTGAGGGTCAAAAATCTGCAATAATTAAGATTTTTTATATTTAGGAAATAAGACTTCTGCTCAACATGGCTCCATTTAAATAAAAAATACATTAGAGACAGAAATATTGTTACAAATTAGAATTTAAAATAAATGTTCTATTTTAATCTATTTTAAAATGAAATTTATTCCAGTGATCAAAGCTGAATATTCAGCACCATTACTCCAGTCTCCAGTGTCACATGATCCTTCAATAAAATTTTAATATGCTGAATTGTTGCTCAAAGGAATATTTCTTCTTAATATTATTATTTATTTTAGCTTCACTTTTGTTCAGTTTAATCTATCCTTGATGAATAAAAGTATTACAGAAGTTTTTCAAATACAAAACTGATAAATGCTGGATTTTGTATCTTGTGTTTGTATTATGTCCAGCTGTGTATATTTCACCTGTAATCCAGCAGTCGCTCCATCAGCCGTGTGACCGTGGCTATGAGGGATATCCCGCTCTCTCTCCACGTCTCTCTCTCGATCTTCTTCAACAGACTGACAAGACAAAACAAGCACAGCAGAGGAGGAGTCATACAGCTGTCCGTCATGTGACCCATCCTGCCCTGCACACACACACACACACACACACAGCTGTCCAGCGGGACAGTGATCAGCGATCATCTTACCTAGGATACGGACCGAACAGAGGAATTCTAGTCCAGAGCAGCATAAACAAAACAAATTCATATTAATAGATTAAATGAAAACAACAGCCACTCAAACTCAGTTAGTACAGTTAGTACAATAAAAGAAGGCAGAAAAATGAAGAGAGATGCACAAGTTAATGAATAAAATCACCTGCCACACCAAAAGCCTCAAATCAATAAAAGAATCATTAACTGAAATTAACATTTATATATCTTGCTGTATATATACACACACACAAACACAGCTTCAAAAAGTAAAAAAAAAAACAAAGCTTGAAATTCAACTTGTATAGAGAATATATAGAGAAATATAAAGCCACATACAGATTTAAGAGCTGTGAAAAAATAATGGTTTTCAGTTTTCTTTGTAAATAAAAATATTTGTAAATATCAGGGTATCCATAAAAGTGACCCTTCAATAACAAAAACATACGAATGCATTTATTATAGACTGGAAGATTGCATTTTTTTTTTAAAGCACCAAACTTGGGTGTCCTTTTTAATACTTCTACCTTAATCCACATTCAAATCTGACCTTTAAAAAATTTTAGAAATGTGCAGAAATTGAAATTCAGATTTTATTTCACAGCACGGACAGACACAGCCACAGTCACACAATCACAGACTGACCCACAGATGTGTGAGATCTGACCTGCCACTACTTACCGTCTCATTGCTTTATGCTAATCTAACCACTGCTCTTTAAACCAAAGTCAGCCCACTAAAGACTCGCTGTATGTGTCTCTCACTCACATGCTGTTGAAGAGCTCTCGGTACGTTTCGTCTCCTTTGCCCTCTGACATCAGGCTGTCCAGCTTGTCAATGAGTTTCGCCTCCACCTGTTACAAATAATGAAAATATGACAAATATGGCATGATGCAGTAGTCGGATAACTGCACGTCCCATTAGTGAGCAGAAGGGGGCGCTGTGTGACCTGTTTGAAGTTGCCGCTCCGGCGCTGCTCCCAGTCCATCATGTCGTGAAAGATGGGGATCATCACGTTCCTTAGGTCCGGCTGAGGCACCAGCGTCACCTCCAGGAACGGGCCGATCATCGCTGGGATGAAGTTCAGCTTGTGCTCTCCTGCACGACAAGATGGAAACGTTCATCTCTCGTGGAAATTAGATCAGAGATGAAAGATGCTTTTTGATATTGGGTGACGTCTTACCTAAATTCTGCCACATGCTAAAGATCTCACATCCCATCATGACACGCATGTCTCCGTACCTGAACACAAAAAAAGCAAAGTACGGTTCAAATACTTCCTCTTATGCCAGCTGTTCAAAATATGATGGAGACATTTGTGGACTGATGAACTGAAGAATGAGAACACTCAACATATCCGAGATAGAAATTCTTCTTCTTCTTCTTATCAATGTTGAAAAAATGCTTTTTTTTTATTTTCAATATTCTATTCATCAAAGAATCCCATATCCACAAAAAATATGAAGCAGTTTTCAGACACTGAACTGGATGCTTCAAATATTTTCAACTGATTATAATAAGAAATGTTTCTTGGGCAGCAAATCAGCATATTAGAATGATTTCTGAAGGATCGTGTGACACTGAAGACCTGAGTAATGAAGCTGAAAATTCAGTTTTGCATCATAAGAATAAATTATATTTTTAAATATATTCTAATCGAAATTAGTCATTTTAAACTGTAATAATATTTTACAATATTATTGTTGTTAATATATTTTGTTGTTAAAAAAATGCAGCCTTGCTGAGCAAGACTTCTTTCCAAAATATAAAAGAAATCGTAATTATTTAGAACTTTTGATCATCATTGTACATATAAATTATTAATAAATAAACAAATAAATACACAGAAAAACTAAAACAACATTGATACTAGCTTTGAATCACAGGAATATATATATATATATATATATATATATATATATATATATATATATATATTTTTTTTTTTTTTTTGAAAATTGTTTTTTAAATTGTAATAATATTTCAAAATAAAATTATTTGACTGAATTTTATATATATATATATATATATATATATATATATATATATATATATATATATATATATATATATATATATATGTGCAGCCTTGGTGAGTACAAGACTGTTGCAAAATATAAAATATCTTATTTATTACAGATTACTGAAATATATAATATATATATAATATATAATTGTTGAATATATATATCAACAATTATAGTATATAATTGTTTTTTACAAACAAACACTACATTAAACATTCTGAACTACAATAATCTTATCATTTCAGATTTATCAACTCTGACATGTACTGCTTTTGGCTTATTATACAGTAAGAAAGTTTGAATTCAGAGGGCTTGCAGGACTCACTTTTCCAGTATTTTCTTCCTCTTTGATGCAGAGAAGGTCTCGAGCTGAAGGCAGGGCTGGTTGATGAATATAACAGACAGGCAGAAGTAGGAATCCCACACCTTCATGGAAACAGAGAGTTTAGAGACAGTGCCACAGGGAAAACAACAACACTACACAAGCAGACTGAGAACAAACCTTATAGTCAAAATTGTCATTGAGGAAGTTTTTCCTTAAAGCATCTGACAGGTAGAGCACCGTGGTGATGATGATGCTGTAAATCAAACATTTCAGATCACAATTCATACTCCGAAAACCACATCACGTAAAACTGCAGCCGAGTAAAACTGCAGCCGAATAAAGTCTCTAACTTGTTAGTGACGAGCCGCATGACCGCCCAGTCTTTGGGGAACATCTCTGGTCTTATCAGGATGCGAAACACAGTGAAGGTATGCAGGAGAAAGTCCTGAGAGAGACAGAGAGGAAGAGAGGATGTTTGACATGTTTCTCAGTGTGTGTAATGAACTGATGTCAGTAAGATAAAGAGGGTCTCACCCGCAGCTCGTCTTTACTGGTGAAGCTCTGCAGGAGCTGCTGGTAGTGTCTGTCCTTCATATGCCTCAACAGAGCCAAGAGACACGACACAAACTCACCCTGAAACACACACATTCAACACACCATACTCTTGAGAAGGAAAAAAAAAAACCTTGAGGTATTTCTGCAGCAGAATCAAATCCACTGTGTAATGTGATTGTGAAAAAGTCTAGAAATAAAATTCATAAATAATGGATAAAACTTAAATAATTTTGACTGACTTGAACACTTTCTACCAAACATGCTCTGTATAACTTCAAGACATCATATTTAATACATTAAATTAATATTTAATAGCATTTTGAAAATGCTTTGAAAAAAAAAAGCATAAATAATGGGTAAAAATGTAATAATTTGGACTAATTTCAACCCTTTCATCTAAACATGCCATGTTAATATTTAAATAATATAACAAAAATAGTAATATTATTATTACCTTTACTATATTGCTTCACAATATTTTTCAAAAGTTCAAAAGCATAGCATATTTTTTTTTACATTTTAAAATATCTTTATTTCACATTTGATCAATCTAATGTTTCCATGCTAAATAAAAGAATCTCTTCAACAAAAACAAAAAAATATATAGAATACAAATAAATAAATAATAATATTTACTGACAAGTTTTGAACATTAGTGTAGATACAAATAAATATAAATAATGAGTATACACACACACACACACATTTATTTCTTCAAAATATTTGTAATATTCAGCATATATTTTCCCAAAGTCCCACAAAAACATCACAAAGTCAACAGATTTCATATAGCTCTAGCTATACATTGCCAATGTAACACCTGCCTCCACAAGAAAAAAAAAAAAGACATCACAGATTATTTCATTCCCATACTGAACCGCCCCATAAAACCCTTGATAAATCCCAGTCTGTGTTGACTACGGATGAATAAATTGGAGATGAAATGAGTTCTGACGAGGTTTGCATTCACAAAACCTTCGGGCGCTGGGGAATGCATCACATCTAGCAGGAATGCTGGCAGAATTCACCTGCTGCTTGTGTGGAGAGACTTTGATGTGTAAAGCGCTTTGACTGCTGGGCTGTAATTACCTGCCCTCAGGGCCCGTATCTGATGCTTTCTCGCATGTTTCACTTTTTTAATTCACTCTCGCCAATTCTCTATAAAGCTTGCTTTCTTATTTGGTTTTCTTACCGTGACATCTTGAACTTGAGGCCGTAGCGTAGGCCCTGCTGGTTGTGGCCGGTTAGCGATTTCCAATATGGTCCGCAGTAAGACACCCAAAACACTCTCCACGATGAGATCCACCTCTTCGGATACAGCTGGCTCCTGCACACACACACACATAGAGAGACACACATATATGTTTAACCTTGCAAGAGGTCAGCGGTGATGTTATGCACACTGTTTGACAGGGTGCTAATGGTAAAAAGGGTGAGACAGCCATGAAAGGTTGAGCTGTCATTTCAGTTTATGCAAGTGCAGGAAGAAACCAGTGCCTCTGATGCACATCGGTCCTTCTCTGTTCGTGAGACCCGCCATTTCACTTCAAGGTCGGAGAGGATGTCTACATTTGGAGCAGCCTCAGCATTTTCAAAACAAGTTTCCTGTGGTCTTCTTCAAAGCAGAAGTCAAGACGGATAGGGGATGTGCAGAAACACTAATTCAACAAAGCTTCTTGGTTGCATGACTGATAAGCAGGTCTTTAGGGAACCTTGCATAATTATGCAGATTTAGGGCCACGTTTTGACAAACGTGTTTCATAATCTTGGGAAGGGCAGATATTTGACAAATAAATAAGCTAAATACTCTTTTACAGCACAAAACTTTCTTAACAAATGGAGACCTATGGATTATGCATAAAGAAAGGTTGCTGAAAGCAGGAGATTTAAAGTCTGATGGGCTTGTAATGTTGTGTTGAAGGCAAAGGATTTGAATAAAAGCAGTGCATTTTTTAAACTTTTATTATGCTAAGAGTGTGCTATAACCCTCTCCTTTAACTGCCTTTAAATATATGACTAAATGAAGATAAAAGGCTTTCAGCATATTAAAACATACAAATATTGAAATACTTAATGCTCCCAACCTGGCAACCACACACACACACTCTCTCTTTGTAACAGAAAAGGCGCTGATGAGCTGAAAATGACAGCAAACATGTAAGTTGGAGTTTAGCGATCTCTTTTAAGATTGGCTCTGTTTGCTTAGACTAAGTCTGCTTGTTATCCTAGTTGTGCGAGGGTTATCGTACCGTGTCGTCTTTCTTGAGGAGAGACAACATGCAGGTGAGTATTTGAGCGCACATGACGAGATCTCGCTGCTCCTGCATGTGAGCCTGGAGCAAACGCAGCACCACCGGGAGCAGGATACATCTGGAGTCTGATAAAAACACACACAAAAACTTAGCAGACTGCCTTTAACCACCTCCATCCTCATCCTCAGTGAGCATCTGTTTACCAGGGTTTGTGTAGAGCTGGCTCTCTACGGTTTGGGCGATGCAGTGCAGTTTGACGGCCTCCAGGGGGCAGTCGGCTTGGGACACTGTGGGGAGGCTGCCCAAGGTCTCCCGTACAAACGTAGCCACTTCCCTGACCGTAAAGAGCTTCAACAACTCCCCATACACAGCCGGGAACGACTGCAGAAACAATGCCTGTGGAGTCAGGAGACAAACAATCAAGTCAAGAAACAATCTCGTTCACACTGATTACATGGGAAAATAAACAAAATAAGCAAAAAAATTAATAAATCAGCAATTTTATTGCACACTACATAATGAAACTACATAAAAACTACCAGCGAGAAATTTTTTTATGAAATTAAACAATGGTGACAATAATGTGCAGAATACAAACAAAAAATAATTAATAAAATAAATATAATTTTTGTTACATCTGTCAAATAAACTCTTAAATAATGTCAGAAATGTTAATAAAATTATATAAAATACAACTGTAAAATACAAAAAATATATATTTTTTTCATTTTTTTTATAAAAGAAAAAAAAATATATATATATATATATATATATATATATATATATATATATATATATATATATATATATATATATATATATATATATATATATATATATATATATATATATATATATATATATATATATATATATATATCTATTAAAATGTGATTCTTTGTTTTTCTCACTTCCCTATTATTTCAAGTCTTCCCTAGAGCTTCTTGTAATCTTGTTGCGCCATCATCATCTCACTTTTGTTCATTTTACTTCTTTCTTTTCATCCTTATCCTTCATGTTCATTTACAATGTTTCCCTCTCTCATTAAACCCAAAGCAATTCTTTCTTTGGAAGTATTCGTCTTTCTCTTTCTAATGGGGCACATGGGCACTCCCGAGACTCTTTGTAGAAGACGATGGGCACCCGAGCGACGGAGAATAGAAGACGCTCTCGCATTCAACTCAGAGAAGTCAGAAAGATTTGCGGGAGACTTCAAACGCTTTGCCTGAATTTAAGGGAGTGCACTGAGAACTGCCCTTGTACGTCATTCTCTCCATAAAACATGAATGATCCATCTCTCAAGGGCAAAATGTCTGTCAAAATTAAGGGCATTTCTCTGGCAAATAAATGCTTAATAGAGTCAGATTCGCCTCGGCAGACGTCCCATGGTTTCAGAAAATCAGAATAATGCTCCATAAGGTAAATCCATCTTTAATTTACATACTGTTTCTATAAGTTTATATAATAAACTTTAACACACAAGAGATGGTGCTCATTCCATGTGTCAACTACACAATATGAGGAGTTTTCCAACATAAACAGATCTGTGTGTCTCACCTGTGTCTGTGTGATGGGCCGTGAGCCCTTGTTCTCCTGCGAGAGGAAGAAGCGGAGGGACATGAAAAGCTCGTGCATACAGCAGCGAAACTCCTCCTCGTTCTGTCCGCCCGTGGCCAGAGCAAACAGCCGTCGCGACTGGATAATATACTTAAAAATATACTCCGTCGCCTAGGAAACCAACAGAATAGCAGATCTGAGCACAGAAAGCAACATGAAAGCGGCCTAATTAAGAATGCATGGGCTGTGTGAACCAATGCGATGTGGAAGTCATAACGGCCCGCAGCGAACCATTCCTAAGAAACTGAATATTCAGTACATTACAAATCTAAATTATGTCTGTATTCGTGGGTTGTAGAAAATCAGAAGACGGCGGGCAGTGATGACAGACTCTAAATGTTAATGTGAAGGGCAGAATGTGCAAAAATGATTTGAGAGAGCGAGAATATTGTGTAGCGTCTCACCTTCAGCACCTGCTGGATGTGTTCCTGACGATCCGCTTCAATAATACGATCCACGTACCACTTCAGCACCTTGATCAGATCCCTGCCAGAGACACAAACACACAGGAAACTGAACATCCACATTATGTTTGTTTAGCAGAATTGATAGTATTTATAAGAAGTATTCATAATGGAAATCAATTTGACATGTCTGATCTGCATTAAAAAAGTATTTGTAGAGTGCTGATCCCATAATTTAGCAGTGACGTGACATACAGCCAAGTATGGTGACCCATACTCCGAATTTGTGCTCTGCATTTAACCCATACAAAGTGCACACACACACAGCAGTGAACACACACACACCGTGAACACACACCTGGAGCAGTGGGCAGCCATTTATGCCATTAGCAGTTGGGGGTTCAGTGCCTTGCTCAAGGGCACCTCAGTCGTGGTTTTGCCGGCCCGAGACTTGAACCCACAACCTTAGGGTTAGGAGTCAAACTCTCTAACCACTAAGCCACGACTGTTTGTTCGGAGCTCACAATTTAGTAAATAAATAAATAAATACTGATGACTGAATATTGGCAAATCAATATTCCCCCTCAAAAGAAATCTCTTTCTTCTGATTCTAAGCCTTTGAGCTCTGCCGTAGGTTACAAAGTATGAGTTCCCTTGGAAGGGAACATCTCAGGTTATACATGCAACCATGGTTCCCTGAGAAGGGAACGAGACACTGCATCCTCCGGTTCCCTTGCAATGCTTCGGACCCAAGCTTCAGACGATGAAGCGGATCTCCCAGTGCTCTTTTATACTGTGATCGTGCCAATGTTATTGTCGTGTTTAGATTCAGACACCGCTGAAAGCTTTCCCCAAAGTGACCTCTAGAGGACGCAGTGTCTCTTTCCTTCTCAGGAAACCATGGTTACGTACTTAAACTGAGACGTTTTTATGGATACGAGAGAGAACGTGATTGTAAACAGATATAGAGTGCAATGTAGCATGCAAAAAATCTGGATTCAAACTTGCATTGTCCGTAGTAGCACCAAAGCCCAATGTAACCACTAAGCCATGTGTCTATCAATTAACGGTCAAGTTTTTTGTGTCTTCTTCCCAAAACATTAACATTCTAATCGAGCATGTCTTTATTCTGAATTTCAAATAATCAATAGATTAAAAAATAGATCTAAAATGCCATTTTAAGTGAAGCAGTGATACTGCAGGAAAATAAGAGAGACTTCTTAATCACAATGTATCGAAAAAGCTTTTTATGTGTATTGCAACACATAAAAAGAAGCATTGCAAAAGCATCATATGATGGGATCCCTGGCGTTTCGACTGTGATTTCCTCGCACTGTAGTGAGAAGTTGAAGGAAAGTGACGTCCATCACATCGGAGCAAGTGAAGTACGAGAGGAAAGTTCTTGAGCTTATCTTCCAGCGCTCTGCAAGCATGCGTTTAAATGGTTTTTAAGAGACTAAAAATCACAACAAAAGGAGAACTGAAAGTCAGAACGGAAGAGACTGTAAATGAAAAAAGCATGACGCAATATATTTGCACCAGTGAGCAAGAATAACTAGAAATAAAAAGATGCGTCTAAACACCCCATGAAACTGGACTGTTGTGGTTTTCAATCCGCGTCTACTAGATTTGATTCTAGACTATATGATAAAATTAATTTCTGCAAATAAACTGTACAGGCTTTCACATTTTTCAAGTAATCTTCTGTTTGATTCTGTCCAGTATTTAATGTAATTGGTTGCATAACATGCACATTGAACAACTGTGTAGGCTGTAATGGTGGCTGATCTCTGACCCAGATGAATGAACATGCAAAATGAAGAGCTATTCGAGTGAGGAATCGGTGCTCTGAGAGAGCTGCGATCAAACGTCCAGGACAAAAACTAACTATACAGTGACCCAACAAAGTATTTGGGCACATAAACCACATTCAATGCATAAAATATCAGTCATTATATAACAAAACCTCAACCCAAGAGGCATTTACTTAAATGAAAGCCAGCACAAGCACACTTCACGAGTACTCATTTACACCTCTACGTTTCCACTTCAAATCAATGGACCAATTCCAGGTATGCTGAGAGTTAAACACTTCTGATTTTTAATGTACCTGTATGACAGGGCTCCTGCAAAGTGGCTTTCAATGTAGGTGTCCATGACTGGTTTAAAATGCTGAAACTTGCTGTCCTGGAGCAAGTTTATAATATGCACCTGAATGACGAAAATGCACACACACAGTAAGCAACATGCAATTTCATTAATCTCTATTGTGCAAAAAAAAATTAAAATAAATAGGGTCTGTGCTTACCAGACTATCAAACACTTTGAGTGCATATTTTTGTGAACTCTCGTCCAAAATGCCAAAAAGCGTGTCCAGTGTATCTTGTAAAAACTGATTCGAGATATTTGAATTTATTAGTAAACATGCACCAATTAGGGGAAACATCACTGTGATTGACAGGTTCATTAACCAACAGCAAGGCTGTGAAGGGCAGCTGACCTTTACTATTTCTGAGCCATCGATCTCTTTGAGTTTAGACAGGCTGTCGTTGATTTTCTCTGGATGGGCTCTCCACTTCAGTAAGTCCAGCATGTCACCTACAGGAAACAGCCAATAAGCAATCAGTGTATCAATCTTCATGCCAATTCTGTGTTCTGTGATGCATCATGCCAAGAAAACTGCCAGCTAGGGACATTTTGTCCCATCATATCCTGTACAAAGAGACACACACATTACCGTTCTGAGTGAGTTTGGTAGAACAGAGGAATGATGTGATCCATAGGGATTCCTTAGTGCCTTTCATAGTTTGGTTGTTGCCGGGCAGATTTGATTTCGCGAAGGGCAGTTTGAGGTAGCGAGCACAGTCTTGCAGGTTAGCGTTCTCCTCACACTGGGAAACATGCATGAAAAAGATCCCTATTTATCCTATTTAATAATTAACACATTATAACACAACCAAACCAACAAATATATGTATGAATTCTTGCAAAAAGAATAGCAAAAAGAAATATTGATATATGATTTTTTTGTTTATATTTATTAAATTATAAACCTACACATATTTATACATGTATAAACTTACAGACCAATATATTCGTATATGTACAGTATGTAGCATATGGTATATCATTTAATTATCAAAAAAGCAAAATTCATTTAAATAATCCATTTAAAATAATAATTTTATAGATATTTAATAGATATTTTAAATACATTAATTATCAGAAATGTATACGAAAATTTCTTATTTCTTGTGAAATATTACAATTACTACGCAATATAATCTAAAAATAATTAATAATATAAAAAATGACTTTTTATTAATATTTAAAATTTACTTACATACATTTTTACAAGTTAAGGTAACACCAACAATATGCTACATAATGTATATATATATAAATATATAGGTCGATATGTTTATATATGTATACATATGTGTAGGTTTTTTATTTACTTATGAATATAATCAAAAAGATATCATATCAATATCACATTGTTGAGCGTTCCCTAACCCAGTCATGTTTTATATTATTATTATTATGTTTAGATTATATTATGTAGTAATTTTAATATTTTACAAGAATGCCCACAGCTAAATAGTAAAATCAGAATTATAATTTATTTATTTCAAATATTATTATTTAATGTTTAGATTTAGAATTATTTGAAACTAATGTATTAATGAATTTTGCTAAATCTTTTTTTTTTCATAATGGGATACTAAATTTACTTAGATTAAATCATATATAGACATACACTATATGTACGTATACACTTCCCCTAGGGGAATTTTTTTTTATATATATATAACTATTTATTTATTTCAAGGAAAGCTTTAACATTTTGCAGAACTTCATGTTCAACAGAAAGCACAAAGTCATATGGGATTGTAACGAAGGTAAGTACAATAATGACAGATTAGTTTTATTTTTGGCTGAACTATTGCTTTAAATAGCCTCATGCAATCGCTCCACATTCTGTCAGCAGTTCTGTTGCCTCTAGCAGAAATGCAAACAGCTGACTTATTTCTTTTTTTTTATCATGTATCTTGCTCAAACGTACTGTAAAAGGTCAGCAGAACTGCTGTCGTACATGACCAGTGACACAGCTCAGTGCATTATTACAGGATTCAGTGATCTCTAGTGTTACGTCGAGACTTGTGTGTAAACGCTGGAGCAAACCGGTCTATTTCAGCAAGCGTAAATAGGCCACGAGAAGCTCACAGCATCATACTGGGCCTGTTTATGGGCTAAGCCTTCCTGAGGCTACACACATTGCTTCATATACACAAATAACAGTCATTTTTTTAGGCTGTGCATGGTTAGATCTAAATGAGACATACGTTAAGACTGGTTTTAAATTGCAATTTTACAAATAAACGTCTACATGGACACGACTAAACTGCAAAAAATGGGTCATATTTAAATCATCAGCAAAATATTTTTTAATGAACTGGAGTGTGAGGGGTGACAGTACAACATGACACAAATAACAGCAGTTCTCTGTGTCTGTGCATGCATGTTTGTGACCTCTTTTGAGCCTGTTAAATCCACAAACACTTCCACGGTCTGCAATTACCAGAGCAAGCGTGCTGTTAAATTGGGTGTGCCGCAGGGATGTGTTTTCCGACGCGCCTATTTAACTCGTACACTTTTTAATGAGAAGACACTTTTTGAATTCAGGGCTTTTCCAGGCAGAAAAGGAGTGCGCCGAATGAAATAAGTGTCAGCCGGGACAATTTGTCATTTGACATACAGTTGCTCTTAAATTGCATTTGTTGCAGAAAAGCAACAACGAGACATTTTGACAGCCGTACCTTGTGAACGATGAGCTCATGGGTGCCGTCGGGCAGAGTCCGCCCGTCTTCCTGCATCAGAGGAACGAATGAGAAGCCAAACAGTTTCTTTTCCCCCTTGTCTTTTGCTGGAGAACACAAATACTGTATTTTACAAGCCAAATCCATTTAAAACTCTGTATCAAGAAAATACAGTTTTTATGCTGGAATTAAACATTGACATTTGATCTGGAGCTTTAGGACACTACATGTCTGACACTTCTTGACAATGTCAGGAAAAATAAGCACAGCCATACAGAAAAATATTTTGTGTTTTGGATGCTGATGTTGATGAGCAATACATTTATGACATTTACATTTACCAGTTATCAAAATGTAATGTTTAAATTAACAATTCATAAACCTTAATGACTACATTATCTAGTCTTGTCGTAATTCTGAGGTAGAAAAAGTGGATAATGTACAATATTTGAAAAAATATGCATATCCAAATCGCATTTAAAATCATGTTTACACTTTTTAAATAATGATTTATTACCTTTTTACATTTATTTGTTATGTAACTGTCTTCGCTATCTTGCTTAAAGCCAAACTTTTGGATTTCTTTTTCTCTTTGAGTCATGCCACTTACAGAGGCATAAGTGTCTTTACAGGAAAAAAAAAAACACAAAAACCAATGTCTCACACAATCAAAAGTCAACTACTGAATGATATATATGAAATAGGCCGCACATGGCCAGTGACACCATTGTTTCATTTCATTTGCACAAAACCAAAGCCGCATCGACCAATCATTTGGCTCCAACATCGTTATTCTGAATAAAAACCTTGATTCTCAACCCTACTTCAGCAGCAAAACTAGCATAAACCAATTTGGACCGGCACAAAAATTCATAGTAGTGGACAATAGATCAATGAATGGTGTCCTTCAGATGATTGGAGGTGCTTCGGTGTAAAGGAAGTCAAATACAGCACTGAATTAAGCACACATGTTTAACTGGAAATCATTTGCATAAAAAAGACCCCAAAATACCCCTTGGTGATCTCCACTTCTGGATTACTTCTTGCCTATATTAAGTGCCCATTAGTGATGCTCTGACTCACACGGCTCACTGCTACATCTCCTCCACTCTCCAACACTCATTTGTAATTCAGCCAATTTAACTTCCTCTCTCCAGCTCTGCATCTATTAAGTGTGGGAAATACTGTCTTGCCTCAGTCTTAAGTGAATATGAAATGCATCCTAAAGTGAGGTTTTCTCATCAGTGGCGTCTGACTTACTGGAACAGTGGCGGAACTCGAAGCGGACATGAGAGCCCCGGAACATGTCGACTGGGATGGGCAGCTTGATTAGCTCCGCCCACCGCGGGCTGTTATTGTGATAAAGCACGAAGGTATGATACTCATCTCCGCCCGGCTCGCCCGAGCCCACGGCCACAAACCCCTGCAGAGAGACAAAGCCGACACAGACTGAGTGTGAGAGGATACGGAAAACCACAAACCTCTCACCGATCCACCTCGATGGCTGTTTGTCAGACATGACTGAAAACTCTGCATGCCAGATTTAGATGAGCTGCTTGACACGGAGGAAGTGATCTTTAATGCCGTTTCATATTACCTTAGCATTGCGCTTTTAGTTCTGGTATCTTAGATTGTCTGTACTCTTAAGAAAGCAAAGGGGAACAGGAGACATACCTTGAGGATCTGTCCATCGGCGTCCAGCGCGTAGACGGTGACCTCTACGTTCCTCGCCACGCTCTTCCCTCCCTTCTCGAACTCGCCCTTCTCCAGCGTTATGTAGAGATCATTTCTCATCTCACCTTCAAGAGAGCAACATGTTATTTACTTATTTATTTTTTAATTTAAGAAAAAATGTTAAATCAGACAAATCAAACACACGGACGCACTGAAACAAACACATTTTGCCCAGTTTAACTATTTAGCTTCTACTCTAGAGTAACTACGGGTTAAATGCTTTGATCAGTGTCTCAGTGACCAGCATGGTTTTTCAGTGTTAAAATTAAACCATAAGACCCAATATGAATGCCTTCACACAGGCGGTGAAAAATATCACGTTTTACTATGTACATTGATTCCTATGCTGTTTGCTCAGCAGAAAAACCCACAGACCAATAAAACTCAAGCTTTTTCTCATATTTCTGGGAGACAAATTGATTCAGGAATGAAAAGGCACTTCAAATCAACTGAGAAGAAATGCAAAAACACATCTCGCCTCAACAAGCTGCGTAATTAGAAATGTAATACTATACACTTCAGGTGTAGCTCCATGAGCTGATGATAGTTATCACAATTATGACAGAGGAGCACAAACACAAAGTTCATCTCTCCCAGAGGTCCTCAGCAGGTGCATACTGTGACAGATGGATAAGGCCCCTAACAAATGCACACATTATCTATCACACAGGAAGTGTATTTACATGCTCACACCTTGCCTTTTTTCATGGTCCACCCATGCATCGACACCCTAACCTCAACAGCTCGGCATGCACAACTTCACACAGATGCAAATGCAAATGTTACAGCAAAAAGTAGGTAATGAACTTTCATGTCGAGGAAACATGCACAGGTCTATTTTCTGACACTAAAAATATATGTAGATGCATGCACAGTTGCATGCATTGTCCCATGCAGCATGGTTTTAAATTGCACTGTGAGCTGCAGGTCAAGTTTTTAAAGCATGCAAACGAAGGGGACAAAGAACTCGTAGCACCGAGCAGAGGAAGCGGGGTTCCTGTACGTGTGTGTAATGCATTTTAGTGTCTGCAGTCCTATTTCAAGACCCAAATTCAAACCAGTAGTCATGCCAACTAATGGCCAAATAACAGTAACTGTAGCAACAATCAGAAAAAAACCTAAGTGAGTTTCCTGGAAGATGGAAACTGGGCTATATGTGAACACACTGAGAAAGAAGAGAAGATCAGCCTACAGCAAAGAACTAATAATAAATCGAGCAGCCATAAGGCAGGGTTACTGCCAGCGACAGCACATTCATCCAGGAGGCTTGTGCAACCAAAACATCTGGGGCAGTAATGGAAAGATGGAAGGAGAAAATAGTTTCAGACGCACACAGACTGCCTGAAGAATGCCGCACACAAAAATGGTGAGAGCTTCCCGCACTTGCTCTAAGTTAGAGTCTGGTTGTCTTTGTGGATTCTATGGGAGTCAGGGTATACTGAAATTTATCAGTCTGATGGGGAAGAAGATCAAAGTAGAGTGAGGCTAAATTATACAGCATCAAAATAAACTCTATTAAATAAAAACTCTATATAAATATCCAACTCATTTTCTTGAGCAGCTTGGATATTACCAAATATAATACATTTAAATCACAACTTATACAAACATTTCCCCATAATTTTGTTAGTTTGGAGAAACTTTCTGAAGGCTACAAATTTGAGATTTATGGAGGCAGTGATTTGTTACCAATTATTTTAAATTATTTTATTTGTTTTAATGCATTTTGAGCACTGGTGATGTTTGATATTGATAGCTTGCCCAGACACTACTCATTTATTAATTTATTTAGTGGACCAGACTGTATGCTGATAGTCAAATATATACATAAGTCATATTACAGAGAATGTAGTCTCAACTTAATATGTCATTTTCTTTCTTAAAGTTACACTACCATTCAAAAGTCAGTAACATTTTATCTAAAAAATAATGATAATACTTTTATTCAGCAAGCATGCATTGAATTGATCAAAAGCGACTTCTATAATATGTTATACAATATTTTTATTTCAAATAAATGCTTTTATTTTAAGCTTTTGTATTTCTAAAAATAAAAATATATCAGGATTTCCAAAAATATGAAGCAGCACAACTGTTTTCAGCACTGATTATAACAATAAATGGTACTTTAACACTAAATCAGCTTATAAGAATGATTTCTGAAGGATCACGTGAATCAGAAGACTGGAGTAATGATGCTGAAAATTCAGCTTTGATAACAGAAATAAACTACATCTTCAAATACAATCAAACAGAAAACAAGTATTTAAAATTGTAATAATATTTCACATTATTATTGGTTTTACTGTATCAAATCAATGCAGCCTTGGTGAGCATATAGGAGATTTAGGAGAAACTTCTCAACCCCAGACATTTGAATGGTTGTGTATACAAGCAAAAAAAAAAAATCAATTTTTTTTCACCTGGCATGATGACATCAGAGAAGCCTAGTTTTTTGGTAATGGACACTCCTCTGGTGAAGAGCACCATGTATTCTCTCCGCAGCTGCTCGATGTCTCCATGCAGCAACTGAAGTGCCACCGCCAGACCTGGATTGAACACACACATCCAAACACAGCATAATATGAGCTAATTACAGATGATTATTCACAGATTTCTTGAATCAATCACTTAATGAATGGACCTTTACCCAAAAGACCGGCACTGAGAAAAACTTTGCATCTGCACATGATGAATATTCACAGGTATTCATTGGAGAGCAAATGGATATTCATTAGAAAGCTCTGAATATAATAATCCTCCCAGATTCGACTCACTTGTTTTGAGAGGTTGTGATAAATGTCAATTTGGCCTGGTTGTATTCTGTCCAGAAGAGTTTGGCAGTGTTTCTGGTTAATATTGGAGAGGTTTGTATTTGGATAAACTGCGCTTCTTTTGTGTCACTAGTAATGAATATTCACATGTAATGATGTGGAAGTGATGTGATGTACCAAAAAACACATTATCAGCCCAGAACTGCCCACGTGAATAAACCACTTTTTATAAACCACATCAAAATTAATCAGATGATCAAGATGCCAAGAACTGTCTGCATGGATAAAAACAACCACTAAAACTTTTTAAAGTATTTTAGTTACTTGAAATTAAAATGAACATTAAAAGATTATTTATTTTAATAATAATCATTATTAAATTATTGAAATTCATCATTTAAAAGTGAGAGGAAACATTTTTCAAAATATGAATAAAAACTATTTCCGGCCATATTTAACCTGTTTTCCTTGTCGTCTGAGCAGTCAGGTCTGAGTTTTGCTGAACATTGGAAAACTGGGCGTCTTAGGATGAAAATGCCATCGGTACATGACAGTAAAGTGCTTCTTAAACATGCATCGGGGTCTGTGCTTATGCAGCTCTTAATGATGTTCTGAAACAGCGCCGAGGTTGATCATAAACCTCATCTGGCACATACTCAATGGCAAATGGCTTTATGCTCTATAATCGCTGTTTGATGGCACAGGGTCAGAGAAGTATTATTGGAAAATTATTCAATTACTGAGCTCACACAACGTCTCCATTAATCACACAGATAGATTCAGAGTGTGCACATGGGAACTGAGCCAATCTGAACCTACCCAAATAGAAATGTTATGTTACTAGCGTGTGTTTACTTCTCAGCAATTAGAAGACAATGATTAATAAAATGTTCTATCCAAATGCATAATGCATAAGATATTTAAGGCACTGTATAGTAAGATGCATTTATGGATAACAAGGTATAAAAATCAAAGCAAATTTTAATAGAAAAATAATATATATAATATATAATATATATAATAAAATATAATGTATATATATATATATATATATATATATATATATATATATTAGCCCTTTAGTATTGTCTCCGATCAAGGCAACATTTTTGTTAATAATTTTAATAAAATAAAATTTACCATTAAATAAAGCAAAATAAATTATAAATTTTAAATTAAATTAAAAATTTTAATTTACCAATTAAGGTAAAATTTGAAATAAAAATGTTACTTAAAAATTTAATTAAATTAAATTAAGACAACATTTTAAATAAAAATAAAATAACATTAAATACAAATTATTCAATTAGTTCAATTAATTAAATAATCAAATGAAATTCAATTAAATTGGCTCTAAATTAAAAAAAATATATTTTTTTGACAAGTACTATACATATTCAGTGCTCTCTAATGTAACATTGTTCTATAATTACAGTCCAAGTACAGATAATTTATTTTCAGTCCATTATCATAATCATTATCATAATGTTTAATAAGGTCCTGATAAAGCTGTTTCTTTATTCTGCTCAGCGTAACTGATGTGGTAGAGATTAATCTAATAGAAATGTCACATCTGATAAGTGAGTATCATAGTAAGGATGTGATCTCATTTCCACCGCATGAGCAGCCGTTTAACAAACCTGCATCGAATAATTTCATACATCAGCAGAAATCATATCTTTGTTCATTTGGATTAAATCTGAAATTGATCAAAATGCATCTTTTGTGAGCATTACTGCTCACTGTTTGCTGAATAAATGACCGTGAGTCAGTCATAATTAATGTCTTCCCTGTTTTTTGTGATGTGATTATTCAACAACGGATGGAGGTGCTGCGTACAATAACAAGCTATTCTCAGAAAATGCGCAAAAAAGCTGCAAAATCTACCATCTGGATGCTTATGCTTCTTCATGTGCATCTCTTTTTTTTTTTTTTTGCCGGAATAAAATGTATTACCATGTGTAGCTGTTTGGATAAGCCACCCTGAGGGTCTTTTCATGCTTCTTCAGATCTAAAATTATTAACTTCGAGTCATCATGCAAATGAGGTTTCTGGGAGAGCTGAGCATCTTTATAACATCGCCAGACACCACTGCTGGCGAACCGCATACACAAGCATTACGATAAAAATGGGGGCATTTAATGTAAGGGGAAAATACACTTTATAACATTATACAATACAATGTTTACAATTACAGTCCACTTATAATGTTTATTAACGTTTCATGCACCTAAAACAGTATTAATTGGGGTTTTCATGACCATTTTCCAGCCCCCAACAAAAAAAGGCTGTTACTGTATCTTTAAGAATATATGCAAATGACCTCTTTTCATGTAACCAAGTAACTGGACATTAAAATAAATGCTGATATGTAAATGTGGGCAGACTTATATTAATGGTCATTTCTGACGCACCCGTGTTGGATCCTGAGATGTTGTATCTGGAGTTGACTTTCTTTATGATGTTGTCGTGGATTTGACTCCAGTCGCTCTCTGTGTTGCAGCTGCAGAAAAACAAGGACAATCAGAGCACTGGATTCAATCACAGAGACGCACAGATATAAAGGACAGCAATCATATTAACATCCTGAAGGACTGGCCACGAGCCAGCTGATAATGTGTGGGTGAACCAGAGATCTAGAGCCAAACACATCTGTCTGCCGTCCAGTACAAAGTAGGCCACACTATTACAGATCGGGGAGACTGATTTTCATTTGTGTTTCTGGTACCAACTCTTTAGATCACAACCATTATACTTTAGTATTGCATAGAAAAATCAGCAATAATTCAGAAAACATACTCAAATTTGATTGTGGAGTAGAGAATATAAGCTATAAAAATAAGGACAGAGACTTTAAGGACAAAACCAATTTACATTAAACAAAACTCATCTAAGACTATTTTCATGGCAATTAAATCTGGTTTTTAAAAAAGATAAAAATTATTTTCATCATTTAAAAATGACAAATTTTATATATAAAGAGCATCTACTCAAGATAAAAAAAAAAAAAAAAAAAAAAGATTAGAAAAAGTTTTCCCATTGACAAATTAATAAATAAAATCTTTAGAAAGTTTTCTGAATAACGTTTTTGGCTGATTATCTTTATTAAATAAAAATAGAATTCATCTGTATTAAATTATTTTAGAAATGTCTCTTTTTGGAATTATAATATTTATATTTTCAAATTTTTATCATTATAATTTTTTACTTTTTAAACATTTATTTATTTATTTATTTATTTGTGTTTCATGCCATGTTTTTTTTTTTTTTTTTATCAAATACTGTTTTTATGGCACAAACTGGTTTAAACTTTTTACAAAAGAAAAAAAAATTTAGCCATATTTAAAAGGAGATACATTTTATGTATAAAGAAAACTGCACATATAATTTTCTATATCCAAACCCTCAAAGTTTTCATGTTAATAATTTCCTAAACAAATCCTTAAGCTTTTTGAATAAAATCATTGGCTGACAGTTATTTAATCATAAATAAAATTTATGATTTGCTCAGTACATTATTTTTATTTTTTCACATCTTTAAATATTTAGGTGTATCACGCATTTTCATAATCTAAAATTATTTTCATGGCAAATGTAATTTTTTTTCTGGACATCACAATTTTTTTAAGATGATTACTGAACATGAACACCATCCATTCTGACCAATCAGGGGAAAGGGTAAGTCTGATGCCAGGAAGTCATGAGTTCACAGTCCTGAGGTGTTCTGTGGTTTGTTGTGTGTGTGTGTGTGTGTGTGTGTGTGGGTGTTGGGGGGTCACTCACGCATAGAGCTTCAGCAGGTGGTCATCTTTGGAGTCAGCAGTGAGAAGATCAGCGATGCTGACCACAGCACAGCCGAACGGACGTCTGTACTGCACATTACTCGTGTTCTTCTTCTCTCCTGCACCCATCCTCCCTACACACACACACACACACACACACACACACAACAATCAGTGCTCATCACACGCCTGCAGGCTCTTTGGCATCAGTAATTATTCAGTGGACAAATATGGGCGTTTACCAATCCTAATGATGTGTACCACAATATACACGTCTTTCCTCAGGTCACCGCTGCCCAGATCCTGAATAAAACATCAGCGACAGTGAATCAGCACAGATTACTCGGCATGATTACTCTGCCACCGACTTCAGCTCAACACTCACCACAAAAAGTGTGCATTGTCTTTCAGTCTTCTCGGGGAACTTGGGCAGACCGTTTTTATTGAGTTTAACAAAGAACCTTTCACTGTAAAACAAAGAGAGAGAACAAGAGAAATGCTTTCAGTTTATACAATGAGTTTATTCTGCTGTTTAAAAACACAGAGCTCTCAAGCTAAAGCATTTTTAAAGTCTGTGAGAACTAAATATTGCATGTATCATTTTTGGCACAGCGAACTCAACGCTGTTAAATTCACTTTGTCTAATCAAATATTTACCCAGCAAAATCTCATACATAAAACGGTTTATCATAACGGTCAAGAAACTAAGAATTTTTAAAGCATGTCATTAAAACAAACAAGTGACAAACCACAAAATAAAATAAAATACTTTAGAACATTAACACAATTATATTAACACAAAAATAAATTTGGGATAATAATCATAGTAATACAATTCTTTTGTACATGTAGCATGGTCATAATATGTATATTGGATAATATTATGGTATAATCATAAATTAATTCACAATCAAAAAAATCACAATCAATTCAAATCATCAAATAAAACACACACACACACAACAATCCACTAAAACAAAACAATTAATGAAACGAGCTGTCAATTCAAGAGAATAATGGGACAGACACTCGTGTGCTTTGCCCTCCTAACTCATAATCCAGTTACATGACTTTCACAGCTCCATGATAAAAAGAGGAGCAGGAACAATAGCTGGCAACAGAAATCGAACAAAACTTGTGCGTTCAATCGGCTCAGTAATACACACACATTCATGCACGGACTTCACACACACAGCATGTAATTAACTGTGTATTGTTGCGATCCCGGCGTCCCATCACCAGAGGCAGGAGCACAAAGACTGTTTTGGCCTTTGACACGCAGCTGCAGGGCTGCGATGGCTTTCTGAAGAGGCGTCTGTGGAAACTGGGATACTGCTATCGGCAGACATCACGCCAACATTTCCATAACACACAGACGGGCGGCTTTCTTTCCCTCTCATCCCAGAATTTGATATTTCCTCCCTTGGTGCCAGTGATTGTAACACAACAAGTTCAAATGGGACTCCATACGAGCCCCCGTCTCCCTCCGGATAAATCTGGAGAAATGGACACGGCCGGAAAAGTGATCCCTGTATGTCTGAGTGGATAGTTTAACCGTGCCACAAAACGCTCTCGTGGGAACAGAGGGGGAGCTGTTACCCAGAAGGCTGTCAATCAGCACTTTGTACACATCCTGTGGCAGAAATGAAGTGAAACACAGATAGATGCTTTCACACACACACACTTCACACACTGACACAAGGGGCTTTTAGTTGCAGCACTCAGACTGTCTAAAGAAAAATGAATATAAACAGCATCCATGGAAACAGCTCTCGCTGTCCGTGCGCTGCTGGACGAAACTGGTAACATGAGCTGCCTAACACCAGCACTGATACTGAATCACTCCAGCCAGAGAAACACTGCAGGATCACTACATCTACATAAAAAAAAAAAAAAAAAAAAATAGAATTCAACTTTTAGTTTGTGATTTAGAAAACAATTCTAATTGTAAAACATTTATATAAGAAGTATATAAAATAATACATGAATATAATATGATACAAATATACTTATTATAAATTATAGTTAAAATTTAATTAAATAAAAATAAATAAGTATTTAACATTGGTTTGTAAGTAAGAAACCCCTTTTTATTTTTACAAACTTATAAATAATAATTACATTTTACATAAAAATAATAAATGAATATATTAAGATGCAAATAAAATAAAAGTTAAATGTATTATACAAATAAACAATTATGAATAATAATAATAATAATAATAATAATAAAATAGTATATACAATTATAAATTAATATTATATGACACAAATGTACTTTTATTAGAAATTACTATTATAAACAGTAATAAAAATGTACACAATACATTAGCATAATAATAGAATAATATTATTTTTAATATTAAAAAGTTAATATTAAATTCACTCTGCTGCTAAATTACTAAATTACAGGCGATTAGAAATCAAAATAAACTAATAAATAAACTAAAGTAATACTAGTATGCAACAACATGGTATTTTCAAATATTAATGTTAAATGCATAAAAGTAGATGTTCATTCCATACTCAGAAGTATGTACTATTGTCACAAATGTGCAGTATTGTCTGTAACTGCACATTAAATGCATTTAGTGTAAAATATTCAAATTGGGATGCAGCCCTAGTGGTTCTGGGGAATCCGGGCAGCAGTGTGATTAAATCCACAGGAGCTGTCAGGATGGACATTGAGCAGATTCGAAGCCGCAGGCCAGTCTGGCAGAGGCTGAAAAAACAGGAGCTTCCATTCCATATAGAAACAAAAAAGATGAATAATTAACTGGAAACCAGCCAACTAAGCAGGTAGGAAGATCGGTGATGGATCAGAGCCACATTAATATTCTCCTTCCAGACTACGACAGGGACTGAGGGGAAAAAAACTCAATCAATGAACAGAGGGACAAAGGGAAAACACTGAGACAATGTGACAAACGCCAGCGAGCAGCTGCGGAGACGGTTACAGTCTGTAATTAACCATTAGATGAGACAAACAGGTACACACACACACAGCCTCCACTGCAGGTGTGTTTCCCTGATGAAAACTGTTTATTTGTTTTTCATCTGTCTGGTAGCGGCCAGGAACAAACACAGGAGGAAGGACACGTAATGAGGTTATGATTGACGAGCACATCCTGGATACAAATAGACTTTTCATTATTATATCGCTATGGAAGCTTGTTTAGGCCACGGGATTAAAAATTTATAAATAATCTATAATGGCAGGTTTTTATCCCACAATTCAGACAGTTTTTATAAAGTTTATAGAATTGAGAAGAAGTGAGATAATAATGCAGAGATGCTGAAAAGTCCAAACTGTGAGATATAAACTCGCAACTGCAGGAAAAAAGTCAGAATTGTGGGATAAAAAGTCATAATTCCCTTTTTATCTTTTTAATCCACGGCAGGATGAAAAAATCAAGAAATTTTGCAATTCTATATTTTTTTTTCTCAGAATGGTTAATTACTAACTCAGAATTGCAAGAAAAAAAATAACCTTTGTAAGAAAAAGTCAGAAGTGGGCAAAAGTCTCAATTACCTTTTTAATTTTTATTCTGTAGCGGAAACAGGCTTCCATTAAAAATGCTGTTCTTTTAACTTTCTATTCATTAAAGAATCCTTTAGTGTTGTCAATTGAAAGAAAAGTTTCTTGAGCATCAAATCATGCACTGATGCTGAAATTTCTGCTTTGCATTACAGAAATAAATACATACATTTAAAAATAAATATATTCATATGTATAACAGTTATTTAAACTGTTAAAAATAATTCTATTTTTGATCAAATTAATGCAGCCTTGGTGAGAATAAGAATCGTCTTTCAAAAACATAAAACATAAAAAACAAAAAACCGTACAGACCCCAAACATTTGAACAATGTAAATCGACAGAATGTAAATCTAAATTTTTCCTGCATTTATAAACATGTATAAATGATTGGTTAGACGCTCACCTGAGCGGTTTGTTCTCTCGACTATCATAGATGAAGAAGAAGACCTCCAGCTCTTCACCCAGGTTTGAGCTCATCAGACTCTTCAGATGGACAAACAGGTGATGTGTGCTGACAGGAGTCGGAGTTTCCTTCTTTCTGTGTCGATTCTCCATCTATCAATCCAAACACATACAGATCATTGCAAGTGATGCATCCATTTTTCAACAAAGCAAGACATAAAAATAACCCAGTGACACAATGCATGTAAAGATCTAACTTTGCAAAGTGTTTCTCTTTTTTAACACCAAGAAAAGCAGGAAAAGCTCTGCATAACATCTTCAGAAATGCACAGAATTTTCCACTGAATTCTAGCATCTCCATGTTCACAGCACGACTCCTTTACAGCCAGCCAAATCTAATTTGTTTCAGTTAATATGCTCCTTTCTTTGCAATGACACCACAGAGTGCAATGTCAAATGCACATCACTGCACACATGCTTATTTTAAGTGCACATTCACACCGTTGTTGTGTAACAAACACACTTCTCACAGGGGAGCATCATCTATTGGATGTTTAGATTCGTTGAAGCGCACCACACTCTGATCACACATCTCTGTGTTAGGACACTCAGGTGTGAACAGACGTGACGTGAAACATAAAAAAGGCCAACAGGAAGTGCATATGCTCTGTGTGTATTCATGAAGACCACAGAGACAAACACTAATGAACACTTTCATTTATTATCATACTTATTACGATAAAGTTATTATGATAGTAACCAATTAAACTAAAAAAATGGCATGTGACCTTTAAAGGGGGGGTGAAATGCTCGTTTTCACTCAATATCCTGTTAATCTTGAGTACCTATAGAGTAGTACTGCATCCTTCATAACTCCAAAAAGTCTTTAGTTTTATTATATTCATAAGTGAAAGATAGTCTGTACCGATTTTTCCCGGAAAAACACGACCGGCTGGAGGCGTGACGTGTGGGCGGAGCTAAAGAATCACGAGCGCCAGTAGGCTTTTGCGCTGAAAAACCATCATCCAAAACAAACCATGTCTTACAGTCAGATTCAGCCCTTTATTTATGAACCAGAATCAGATCCAGAGGCTGAAACTGAACGAGAGCAGCAGCAGCAACGACTCGCTCCGAGCGGGGCTCGAACCCGGGTCTCCGGCACAGGAGGCGGACGCACTAACAAGGAGGCAGAGATATTTGAAGCAGTTTTACTCACCGCCTGCGGTTCCAACACACGATCGTGACCCTTTTTCGTTGGGATTGCATCATCCCTAAGAAATAAACGATGTGCAAATCCGTCGTCAAACTGGGCCTTGTTTGTAAAACAAGCATCTTCGAAATGCAGGGAACAAACAAAAACACTTGCACAACTCCGTTGATGCTCTGTAATCTAACGTCACACAGAGCCATACTCGAAAAAAACTTTCCGAAACTTGTGACAAACCGGAAGGAGTATTTTGGGAACAAAAATACTCCTTCAAACGTACAACTTAATTTTTGAAACTTTGTCCATGTTTAGCATGGGAATCCAACTCTTTAACGGTGTAAAAAACTCAGTATGCATGAAATAGCATTTCACCCCCCCTTTAAGTATTTCGCAGATAGCATTGGAATTGGAAGCATTGGAAGTTTTGCAAGCAATTACTCAAGTAAATACACAGTCATTAGGGTTAATGAGTCCCAAGATATGTTAAAAACGGTACGTCAGTGTTGTTGGTATTACCCACAACCCCCAGCAAAACAGAAAAGGAGGAATTTACAAAGGAATTTTTAGAAAAAGCTATTTTAATAGGTTTTAAATGCATAAACATACCTGCCAACCTTGAAGAAATTTTATGAGTACTGCAACCCCCCCCCCCACACACACACACACGAGTGAACCTTACAGCCCACCGCCAATGTATGCTCCACCGTTGCACACACATCTGTGAGATACCTAACACTATAATACATATTATACACATAATATCCTTTCACCAATTAAGATTTATTAGTTACTCCATTACATATACAAGTAGACCATAAATGTTATACAATTTCTGCAATCACTCCGGACATTTTGTACTGGAGGCATAGCCCATGGAAACTTCTTCCACCTGAAAATCTTTCAGAAATAAAAGTAAACTGAGGACATTCTTTCTAAATAAATAAATCAAAACATTAAATAAATGTGCAAAACCAGCAGTTATCAATATCAAAATCAGTTTGCTAAAAACAAACAACATTTTTTAAAATAATTTTCCATGCAAAGTGTTTAAACTTTCGCATTGTTTAACTTGTTAAAGGTTGCAGATTTGGCTTTTTTAAGTAGTGCATCAGTGAAAGTCTCTTTGTAACAAATGCTGCCTTTGGAAGCGATCATGACTTTTCTTGACAACAGAGAACTAAACATCTCTGTGCTCAGTTCACGCGTTCATGTAGGCTAACATGTAAGGGTGGCCCTGCCAATAGCGCACCTAAAAGCTGTCACAAAGAACCGGCAAAAGTAATGATTATGAATATTTTATATTTTATGAATATAATTTTTTATAAACAAATATATATAATGAGTGTAAAACAAATATTTACATTTACATGAATAATAAAGGGTAACTACTTTAAGTGCATCCACAAATTAGATTTTAACTTACTGTAAGGTATTGTACGAGTAAAAACAAGTACATTAATAAAAGAAGAAAAGGTAACTCAATCAAAGAGAGCAGTACTGTGAGTAATGACGTTAACAGAAGCTCAAATAACAGAGTTTTAATGGGAATGAATAGGCTAAAAAAGATTAAGCACTGGAATTTCAATAAAGACTTTATTCCTTGTTTGGCAGGCCGGGTCAGATCACGGAAGGCTCTGGACTCTAAACCGCTTACTTTCACATCAAGAACTCTAAACAAAGACCACCTGTGCTCTGATAATGTGTGTGTGGGGGGTAATAATTATCATGAATAATCAACCAAGCCAAACCAAACCAACAAGAAATCATTAATGCTATCTGGTTCCAAAATGGACGAAATCAGACAAAAAAATAGATAGATAGTCTGATTTACTGTGCATTTATAGTTATTGCCATGTTCTCCCACTCTCAATCTCACGGTTTCTTTCACACACACACTCTTCTGTGTTGCCGTCTGAATCCTCAGCACTAATTAAAGTGTGTGTGGTGCGACTGTGTGACCTGATTCACTCCCACACTATTCATCACAGCTCTCTGGGTATGTGTCACCGGTAATGAGCTCAGTCTAAACACACACCAAACGCCTGCTATTCAACCCCAGCTAAACTAGACCATCATAGCACAAAATAACCCAAATAAATCAATAACAACTGCCAAGAACTTCGACAGCCATTCATCATAAACGCCAGTTCTAAGTTTAAACAAGATAAAGCTGTCATAACTTTTGAGCTCAAATGATTTTTTGGGCCGTTAGCAATAAGCAGGTTGCAAACATTCAACTCGCGTTTCATCGCATATTCAGCTGATGGCAAAAAGCGGCACATAAACCACAGAGACAGGGTGCAGTAATGGAGTCTGGCCGCCAGTGGAGGGCTATTACATTACATTACACAGTACTGGGACACCTCCGGTCACGTTTAGCTGAGGTAATGCTCCTCATAACTCAATTATATCACAGTAGAGATTCCCCGCTGTCAACAACCCTCCAACCGGCGAGCAGGCTTTCACATCCATGACGGCTGTAATTTTCTGCGGCGTATCTTGTCTGTGCGGTTCAGAATTACTGTCATTTCCCCCATGGGGCCTGTTACTCGAGCTGATGGGAGCGCGTGAGGCTTTCATCACAGGCCTCTTGCGTTTAACAGAATGCGATTAAGTGGCTAAATCGGGGATAAAGAGAGATCTTTGATAGACTGAGGAATGCGGTTGTTGTGTGCAGGCAGGAAAACAGACGCACCAGACGGTAGAGCTCGGTGATGCTGATTTCATCAGGGTCCACCATGCTGAACTCCCTCCTGGGTACCAGGTCCAAACCCAGCTGCCTGTGAAAGGTGGAAATAACACAGTATCACCAGTCAGTGTCCCACATGTCCAACAAGTGAAAACGTTACATATAGGCACACAATCAAAACCAATCCGTAAGATTCTGGTTTTTAATAAACTGTTGTGTAAAGCTGGATTTTGAGTTTTCGTTGTGGACAGGGATACCGAACGAAAAACTGCAGAATTATAAACCAAACAAAAGACCAAGATCTTATTAGGCTCCCCAAAATTACAATAATTAAATAAGAATTTATATTTCACAAAAAAAAATTTAACATTTAGGCCCATATGTTCGTATTTTACATGAGTTAGTATTTATGTAATTTGCAATATTCTCTGCGGAAATTACCATTAGATTATAATCATTGAAATTAATTAATTTTCTTCTATTTAAACAATTTTTTACAAAAAATATATAATATATAGAAATACATTTGTTTACATAAATCGTTCTTATTAGAAAAAAACTGCTCTTTTTAAACTTTTTATTATATTTTGTATTCATTAAAAAAAAGTATAGTAAAGTATATTTTAACAAAAATAGTAGCACAACTGTTTTCAGCATTGGTAATAATAAGAAATGTGTCTTGAGAACCATATTAGAATGATTTCTGAAGAATCAGATGACACTGAAGACTAAAATTCCCTTTTGCATCAGAAGAATAAAAGACATTTAAATATACATTAATAAAGACAATTTTAAGTCATAACAAATATATATATAAATTGCTCCTTTTGCTGTATTTAGTTCAATTGTTGTTACAGTAACAACATTTATAAGTTCTGTTGAATTACGGTAAAATGATTCTGAATGCAAATACATTTAACCGTCACAAAAATAAATGCAAAAGCAATATTTACATCTCTCTCTCTTAATGGTTCACTTATGTTTTTGACCTGACCATGTTTGTGACAGGTGTTTTGTGATTAACCTTGATACCGTACTCACTCGTTGCCCCAGTCCAGACGTGCCGTGATGTGCTGTTTGACGTCCCTCATGCGGTCATGGGTCAGGTGACCCACCAAAACCTGCCGCCTGAGGTCCAAAATCTCATTCATCACATGCCACAGTCTGTGAAACAGATCTCCTTCATTTTTCTATGGGGATAAACAAAAGATTGGAAAGATAAATGTGAAATACATAAGACCATACAGTTTTGATAAGGGGTTTATATTGTTGTAACACACAAATATAATGATCTGGTGTAAAAAATATTTCAATAACATTCCCCCACCCACAACAACAGCTTAAATAAAATACATAAATATATTCCGCCCGAAAGCGTCTGTGCACCCAGAGTTCACGAAGCCAGCGTCTGGCGGTGGGCGGACTGCTATGTTTGCCTTAACAGTATTTACCACAAAGAGCTGCTTCCACATGGCTCCCCAGTCCCTCAGTGTGGACGTCATTTCTGTAATGACAGAGTCTTCGGTCGGCACCACCATCTCGAACTGCCTGTGAGTCAAATGTGGGCGGCACACAGCACAACAGATATGAGATACACCTCATCTGCTTCTGCCACAGATGCTGTACACTTCGTTAATCAAAGGAGAAAGCAGATGTACAGTGGAGCGCTGGCGCTTTCCTTCTGTTCACCGTCGATACATTCATTTAGCATTATGTTCAGGCACAGGAGTCTCACAACTGATGTCTGTGCACCAACGAAATGTCATAATATGGTTTCAGAAAATCCAATTCTATTGTATCGAAGCAGCTAAAACAATTATGTGGCCAGATGCAGTATGTATGAATCAAGGCTGGGTGTTTTTATTGATTAAGTGGAATGTAAAGTTTTGCCACAATTTTTGTTATGTTTTTAACCTCATAATGCATTCAATATCTGTATATGATCTTTGCATTCGGGGTCAATTGTTTGCTTTGTAAAAAGTAATAACTAAAAATGTTTTTAAGTTTAACCATATTGTATCTGATCAGCAACTTTTAATGAGTTAATGCAAAAAAAAAAAAAATCAATATTAATATTGCATATAATATTGGAGTAACAATATTAAACAGTTGTGTAAAATGTGCATGTTTGCACTTTACAAATAGATGCCAGATATCTGTGATTACACAAACATTACTGATTTCACCAAACTCCAGTTCAATGTCTCCATGGGGGGGTTTACTCCAGTAAATACTAAAACAACACAAGGACCAAGCTAAATACTAAATTACTTCGTCTTTGATCTCCTTTCCTTCAACTCACCCTTTATTCTTGATATAAGCATTCTTCAGATGGATGTAGCTGCATGGGAAAATGCCCTAATAAGAAAGAAAGATAGAGAAACAGATAAACAAACCAAAATAAAAAATGAATACGCCTACTGAAAATCAAGGGAGCAAACAGACAGAAATAAAGCATGATATTGTCTTTGATCCATGCGTTTCGGCTGACGGTATAGCTGTGATATTTCAGAAACTGAAGATAGCATCCGACACAGACATGACTGATAAAAGACTTACCTTGGCATTCGGGTTCTTGAGGACAAATCCTCTGTACCAACCTGAAACACAAATCATTTCTGTCACTCTCATCTTTAATATCAGCCAAATGTTTCCTGACTGAGCCTCATCATAAAGGTACTTTTCATAGGATGTTATCGAACAAAACACAGCAAGTAATGTTGAAAATGTCCTTAAAGAGACAGTTCACCCAAAAATGAAAATTCTGTCATCATTTACTCAATTAGTTACAAACCTGTATCAGTTTCTTTTCTATGTTGAACACAAAAACAATATTGATAACCAAACAGTTGACTGTAGCCATTGATTTTCACAGTATGAGAAAACATACTATGGAAGTCAATGGCTTCCGTCAACTTTAGGGTGAGTAAATGACAGAATTTTCGCTTTTGAAAATCCTTTCAAGTACGATAAATCGGACAGAACTCGAGACGTGTGTCAAGTTAATGAATATTAAAAATGCTTCTTTCTACTAAAAAACATCCAACCACGCAACACTAAATATAGCATCTAGAGTAATAAAACGGTGACTGCAGCATTTATTTCACCAAGTTTTAATAAATGCAAATGCTTGTTAAACACCTTACTGTAGGAACATGGTGGCTTATTTTGATATTTACTCAACTGACACCAACTCTATCCTAACACATTGGCCAACTAACCAAACTTGGTCTCGTTCGACCCACCACTGAGACGAAGCAATGCTTTTACCAACAAGATATTTTAAACCTCAGGATCACTTTGACTCTGCACTTTGACTCAACAGATGTGAACATCTCCAGCACTGATAAAACCTTCTGCCCACTGCGAACCAACCCACAATCTGCGCTTCCTGACAAAAAGCCGAGAAGCAGACTTTGAAGGTGTGAAAAACAGGGGGCCTCTGGACGGTAAATGGTGTAATAACAGCAGCTGAATACAGAAACATGACGATTATCACCTGCAGTCAGTCAGGAACTAATCATTATGTAGTTTCATATCTACTGTTAAGATTTGTGTTCTCCTTCACAACATTTCTAGTGTTCTCCAACCCGAAACCAGCTCTCTTACTCAAAAAACAGGAAGCGTGTGCACCAAGAGAACAAAGGAGTGTGTCTTCAAAGGGTGGAAACAGGAAATGAAGGAGTTGAGTGCGGGTCACAAAAAAAGACCGGTTTCAAATCCTCCCCCTTACTTAAAGAATGAGCGGTGGTGCAGGTGTCTCTGTGTCAGCAGTTTCTCAAATCAAGCAAAGACCCTCTTAGATCAGATCGAGGTTCAGTTCTGACTGGTCATAGTTGGTTTCTTGCTAATCCACAAACCCTCTCACATATATACACACTACCATTCAGAAGTTTCAGATCAGTAGGATTAAAAAAAATTTTTTCAAAGAAGTCTCTTCTGCTCGCCAAGGCTGCATTTATTTGATCCAAAATACAGCAAAAACAGTAATAGTGATTTATTTTATTTTTTTAATAATGGTTTTCTGTGCTTTAGAAATCATTCAAATATGCAGATTTATTGATCAGTAAACATTTAATAAACATTTGAACTTATTAATACTTATTAATTAATAACATTTATCTGAAATAGAAAGCCTTTGTAACATATACACGACCAGTTAAGTTTGGGGTCAGTATGAATGAATGAATGAGTTATTATTATTATTATTATTATTATTATTTAGAAAGAAATTAAAAGAATTAATACTTTTAATTAGCAAGGATGCATTAAATTAATACAATGTGTGTGTGTGTGTGTGTGTGTGTACATTTTTACTATAATTCATTGAAGGTCAGTAAAGATGTTTTCACTGCAGTGTTAAATTAGTATTATTTATATATCATAGATTAATATTAATATCTATATTATTTATATATTACAAATAATTAACATTTATATTGACATTCTGAAAATTGCTTTTATCTTTAATATTTTCAGCCCTCACTTAAAATTAATTTTTGATAATTGTAGTAATTTCAATTTGGGTTTGTGCTTCTGTCTACTCAGGATTTAATACATTTTTAGTTTTCAGTCCATTGTTTTTGAGATATACAGTTATCATTTTATTTCATCAGTCATTTTATTTCTAGTTTTAGTGCTTCTACAGAGTCCATGGTAATAAAAATTCCTAATTTTCATTTAGTTTACTTTTTTCAGCTTTATTTCCATTAACATATGTTTTAAATACATTTAATGTTAACCCTGTAAGTAAATTTGCCTGAATAGCTGACGAATAGTTCTAATAATCATTAGATTAGTTGCATATCAAAATTGTTGCAGCCCTTTTTGAATGAATGAATTTGTTCAACCTGCATGGACTTCCTGGTAAAGCTGAATGAAAAAGGAAGTCCTGCTGGTTAAGAAGCCTGGTGGGAACAAAAATGCACACCACATCCAAAACGACATATGCTGGTGACCAGCTGCTGGGTTTTTCAGTAGGCAAGCTCCAAGACCAATCTGGCAACATTATACTCCAGCAACCCTGCTGACACGAAAAAACACCCATACCAGCTTAGATGGTTTAAATCAGCTGGTGAGCTTAAACTACCAGTTAAAACTATCACTGATTACAAGTTTCCAGCACTTTCATCCTTTTCAAGTTGATCTACCCACAACAATCAGCTTGTGTGAGCAACAGACCAGCATTGTACATCTTAACCATTTTTGAAACTGAAGCTGGTCCAAACTGGTGCAAACACAAAAATAGGGTTTATGCTATTGGAATAAATGTAAAGAGGGATGACATCAGTGATTATGTACCTTCACATTTCTCCAGGATCTGCACCGTGTCACCGATCTCCAGAGGCAAGCCATGCTGCACCATTCCTCGAAAACTGGCCAGCACTGCAAAACAAAAACAAAAAATAAAAACTAAACCAATAATAATAATAAAAATATTTACTACAAGGTCTCATTAGTGACCGTTGGTTACTGCATTAACTAACGTACTAATAATGAACAATATATTTTTACAGCATTTATTAACCTTTCTTAATGTTATTTAGAAATTCAAAATGTTTCTATTGTTATTCATTAACTTATTTAATGAAAATATTAATTTTTGTTCATAGCTAGTGCATTACTGTTAACAATTACAACTTTTGATATCAAAAATGTATTAATAAATGCTGATATTAACATTAACTAAGATTATAAATGCTGTAGAGGTTTTATTTATCAAATGAAACCTTATTATAAAGTGCTATCAAATTATAAAATTACACTGGTGTTTACAACAAAATTACATTTCAGGTCAATATATGATGGATTTAATCTAGCAAACACAGAAAAAAACACACTATTCCCTTTCATTCATACACATGTGATGCTAAAATGTTATAGTGAGAAGACATTTGACCCACAGTAGATGCAAACGTCACAGATTGACCTTTTGGCTGAATTCAAACAGATGCCTGGTTTGCAGTATTGTGGTATCTGAAGTACTTTCAGATGCTCAAAGCCTAGTGTGACCTCTGCTTAAGCTCATAAGGGCAGGGTTGCCAGATTGCTCTGAGATTCAACGCCGTTAGAAGGTTTAATAAAAGTGACGTGCCTCTCTTGCTTAAGCGTTCGACCAAGAGGCTCACCTGAAGAGACTTTGAAGTCAAGGCTGCCTGAGCCAAAATAAAAAGTCAAGGAATATAGAAGAAATTAAAAATAAGGAGACCAAATTATGGTGACAGACATGTGAAAGGGAAAAGAAGAAGTGACAAGACTATGAGCATATTAGGAAAAAAAGAGAGACAGAGAAAGAGGACATGTCTTGTGTGGTCAGCATTCCTCACATATACAAACGCCATGAAAGCTCTCATATCTATTATAATGATGTCATCACTGCTCTCACTGCACTCAGAGGGGATTATGGGATAGGTGTGTTAAATCAGGTTATCTCACCTGCCTGAGATCAAGAAGCAGAAATGATTTCTGCAGTGGATTTCATGCTTTTATGAGGCACAGGCCAATCTGGGATAGCCACACTGAGGCCCTGACCTAATTGAGAACTTCTGTGTGTGTGTGTGTGTGTGTGTGTGTGTGTTATAAGATTATAATGATGATAGAGTCCTCATATATGCACAGAGCACCCAGAATCTGTGGCATATTCCCAAACAAACGATTCTTAGCATTCTAAGTGCCACAGTATTGTCCAATCGATTCCCAAATAACTGATAAAAGACTGAATTGTTTTTTACAAATTCCAAAAAGAAAGACTCTACTGAGTCAATTGTGATCACAGAATCAAAAACGTGAAGTCTAACCAGTGCAGTCCAAGTGATTCCCCTTTAAATATCTTGGTTCTCTTTAGCGAGCTAGATCATTGTAACAAATGTAACACATTCAACATATTCAGTGTAATCTAACTACCAAAGGAATGAGTCTTCGGAGTTGGTTTAGCAACCCGGTTCTTTTTAAACAACCTAATTACCCTAACCCCATCCCAAAAAATAATTTAAAAAATAATACAATTAATAAAATACAAGTAAAAGTGCAATCAGCAACCATCCGGACTTCCCTAGCTACTGCATCGCATTGACTAGGCAAGCCCTGATGAAGAATTATGGAATTACATTTTGCAGGAAATGTAAACTTGTAGCTCGCATTAATGTTTCATCATGCAATTGTAAATTTAGTGAACTGAACCATTACGATCCCATCGAACAACATTTCGGTTCATCCAAAAAGCCTCACAGTCCAAATCGCACGTCCCTGAGTTTCACATGCAGCTGCATCCTATCTGTGCGATTTGACTTTAAAAATCGGAAGCCCAAATAACAAAGTAGGTCCGATGAATTAATTATACAGGTTTTCTTCAGCAGCACATTAAATTATTCAGTCCTTGACAGAGCTCAACTCCTTCCCCGGTAAGTGTACGGCAGCTGTTAACTGAGCCGCAGCGTCGCCAGAGAGCTTCAAAAGTGTTCAGTGACCGAAAAATACTTTCTCTGCTTTTTAATTACCTGAGCAAAGATAAACCGCAAGAAAGAGAGGGAGAAGGACACCCTTACCTCTTTAAAAGGTGAACGACCGATATAAAAATTCAATGGCAACACACACAAATACGCTTTCAAAAGCTCAACCAGTGAACTTAAAATGTTTGTAGATACACTTAAATGTCTGAATGTCAATGCATTAGATGAAACACATTTATGCAGTGAATTTTAACCAGAACAGGTGATTTTTAGTGGATGTGTGATGACTTGTTAGTCCAAAAATGACAACTGTGCCATATATCAGAAAGCAACCCGTATGTTGCTGACACACTTTAGTAATCAACAACAGTAAAAGCTTTCAAAAATATGAACAACTGTAACATTTTCCAACATTTATGACTAATTCCATATTTATAGTAGAGCGTCTGATTCCCAGACACAGATTAACCCTGAATCTGAACTAAATCACAATCTCATCAGTAATTCTGCAGTGAAAACCCTGTTTAGCACTAGCCCTAATCCGTGTTTGGGACTCTGGCCCCTAGAGTCTGGAGAATCATCTCTAAACCATCTGTAACTAACAGAACAAATCATCTCGGACTATGTTTGCACGGTACTAATCATGAGGAACTGGAAGCTAACCCACACTGAAGATGAAACAGACCTTGACGCTCCATCTCTCTTTATTTGGTTTGGAACAGAATGTTCATCCACGGTTAACCCAAGCTCCTGAATACTCTAAGCTTTGTTAAAACTGTTGCAAGCTGCCTCAAAATCTACACAGTCAGATACATTTTGGGAGTGTTTACAGCTACTTTAGATACAAAACGATATTGTGACTAAAATTAAAGAATGCATTTTTATTTACAAGTATTAAAAAGTAAAAACGCAACTGAGATATTTACATAGCTTGGCATATACAAATAATAAAAATATTATAATAATATGTATATATTTTAATGTAATTGCCTTAAATTGTAAATTTGATTTAAATTTATTTTAATTAATAAAATAATTGTATTTTTATAATAATAATAATAATAATAATAATAATAATACATTGTATTATTATTATTAAATTACATACATTATATTATAATATACATTTCAGCACTAAATTATATATTCTAATAGTATTTTAATGCTAATATATTCCTCAAAATGCTTTTATAATTGTATTTTTGCTATTCGTTATATTATAGTAGATACAAAAACTAGCCTGAACAAAAGTGAAATACCTCTTGAAGACTCAAAATCCTCAATTAATACTTAGATGATTATACTAAAATCTTCAAAAATATTTTTTTTACAAAATATATATATATATTTTATTCAAAATTATAGTAAGTATTATTATAATTATTGTTATTATTATCATTGGTACTTATTTTTATGAAAATAGCAACAGATTCTTTGGACAGACTTCTACAGAATGAAACAAAATGATCTTGAAACCAGAAGTGCAAATCAAATCAGATTAAATCAATGTGTTATTATATATTATAATAATGTTTGTAATTTATAATAATTTTGGGACTGTTTTATCAGAAAATGACACATAAAATGCTCTGATTTTGTTCTAAAAAGCTATCTTGTAATGTTGCATAATTTTGCATCCTGTTGATGGAGATGATGCCTAAACACTTGAATAAGTAGGCAGCAAAGCCAAAGCAACTCTGATGGCATGTGCATTGTGAGAAAGTGGCAGAGAAACAAACACACAGTCCAAACCTCAGCAGGGCGTCACGCTCTCACTTCCCATAATCCCGCTGGGCTGACACAGACCTGAGACAGCGAGCCTCATCCCTTTGGCTCAGACATGGAAATAGAGAACACAACTCAACACAAGACTCTGTTTGTGTGGATTAACCGCAGATCTGGTTTGGGTTTGAGAGAGTGTGATGCTACAGTTGGGTAGTCTAAGCTCCTTACAGCTCGACACAGAGCTCAGGATGATGGTTTTACCCTCGCCGCTCAAGTTCTGGCCAAGTGACATGTGTATCTGCCTCAGTGCTTCCAGGTTTGTGCCTGAGCCGTCCAGGAAACAGAAACAGAGCGCTAAAGATTTACTGCGTGGAGCAGGGAACAATCAATGGTTGGCTCCTGAACAAGAACACATTAAATGCTCAACGTAATCATTAACTAGTTTTCAACAGCAATGCCAGCACCTAAACAGTGTGGTGGCCAATATAATGCCAAGAAATATACATTAAAACTGTAGAAATTAAATTATAAAGTAAGAATAAGAAATGTATCAATTATATTATTGTATTGCATTGTACATATAATTATTATCATTATTATTATCATCATTTGTATGAGCCTGATTATACAAATATTTCAATGTAATTATTATTAATTATAAATTCAAGTAACTGTACTTTATTAGAAGTAATACATTTTAAATAATAATATATATTTTTTTATCAAATCACATGTATTATAAAATATTATACATTGCATCACTGAATTGTAATAATAATAATAATAATAAATTGCATAAACCAAACAATACACATATTTTAAATGTAACTCTTAAATTTTTAATTTCATTAATTGTACTTATTATTAATATTATTATCATCATCATCAAATGTCATATATAATAAAACATCATAATTGCTAAATTATATTGTAGTAGATAAAATAACTAGAAAATAACTTTTATACTTTTTTTTACAAATTATACAAATAAAAAAATTATTATTACTCAAAATTTTAGAAAAGTATTACTAATACCATCATTGTCATTATTATTATTGGTACTTATTTTTATCAATTAAATTTACCAATTACTAGGGTTAAGGTTATTTAGTATTAGAATACTATTCAAATATACAATTATAATAACTATATATAATGTATATATACATTTTATAATAACAACAATAAGTATACAGTATAATTGGTTCAAAAGGATCCCCTAATGTGCTTTTAACCTCACTTAAATCCAGCTCACCCCATACAGATTTGTGATCCGGCCAGGAACCTGACAGCTAATCAACTCCAAGATTCATTAATTATTCATCGCCACATTAATATGCAAATGTACGCCGGATTCTGTGTTGTCCACGAACGTGTTGCCAAAACGAGACTGAATTATTAACACAATATTTAGGTCTACACATGGAGCATCCTGCAGCGCATGCCCAATAAATAATGCAGAAACTGGGAATATTTTGTTTATGGGTGGATCAAGAAGTTGCAAAACAATTAGACGAGGGTGTGCTAAAGCATTTAGTACAAGTAAAACTGTTTTTTGCTGTACAAAACAGGATTCAGGGCATGTAATCGCCTGTGATGCTAGCAGGCAATTAAATTCGATACACTCCAAGACTTCAGAGACCAACGATGTGCAATTACAATCCAGAAACCCACCCAAAAGGCCTGTAAACCACAGAAAATTACTGATGATACGGGAGTAAATATCTATTCCACATGCACACTCAAAACCTTTTCCTTTCTGAGCAATGCAGAGAATCTCACCACAGCTATCTCAACCGCGCAGTAATACACATGCTGTGATGTAAGAATCTGAGTCTATGGCCAGTCCGACAGGCCAGCGATGCATCTGTGCTTCATAACAGGAGCTCGGGCTTCTCTGGCACGGCTCATGACACGCTTGTGCCAAAGGAGCGGTCACTGTGGAAATCATTCATTACCGCAGCTGCTGAAGAGGAAGACGCTGTTGATGGTAATGTGAATGCGAGTGAAGGGTTTGTGCTGACAGGGAGCAGGGATGTTAATTATTGAGCTCGTTTAGACATTCCTCAGTCAGGACGATACACATTTAACCCCTCGCTCCACTACAGATCTCAAGACATGAGGCTAATTGAGAACAACAAGAGGCGGAAAATAAAACGTCGATATTTGATACACAGCAACGAGAAGGTTGTCAGATGGGGTAGAGTAGACAGATATAAGGGGAGTTTACTGGAATAAAGCTTTTTTCGAGTTTTTTTTAGATCATTTGAGGCTAATGGAATAAAAATTATAAAATGAAAATGAAAACAGAAACAATAAAAGTAAAATAAGTAAATAAATAAATAAATAGCAAAATAAATTAAAATTAACTGAAATGAAAAAAAAGAAAAAAGAAAATGAGAAATACATAAAAAATAAAATAAAAGTTCTAAAATCTAATAATCAAAGAAAACTAGCTAAAAATAAAAAAAAGAATCAAATCATAAAAATTTTAATAAAAAAAATGTAAAGGGTAACATTAAAAGAAAATGAGTGGGAAAAGAAAGAAATAATAAAGATACAATAAAAAGAATATAATAAAAATATACAAAAATAAAATTACAAAATATAGAAGTAAAATAATTTAAAAATAATTTAATATTTTAAGAACAAATCAAGATCAGCACAGTTTTCGGGTCTGCCAGAAACTCAGGTACTGCTTCACAGCATCCAGACAACAGATGCAGATACACACTAGGGCTGTGCGATAAAATTGCGAATTGAGTGTGCACGACTTCTAAATCGCTTTATAGCATGATTTTCGGCAGCCCCGACCTCCCCGCAGTACGCTATACGAAACAATCAGAATGCAGCGCGCCTAAGTGGAGTGCGAGAACAGAACAGACTGGACATATGCCTAACTCCAGGTTCACACACACTATCTGTGATGCATAGCCTTTTTTTCGAGGCCATGTTAACAGATCTGAGCGTTCACACTGCACGTGGTAAAAGATGAGAACACAAAAGGTTATAAATAGAAAGGTGCGAAAATATTTAATAAAGTGTCTTGTGAGTGCACAAGACACAGATTGAGTGAAAAGAGACACGTTTTAAGGCAGCGTGTATCTGAGCCTTATACAGTCTATGATCTGAGCACGCGCGTCTGGTTTTGTTAACAGAGCAAAGGAAATCTGCACATTATTTTAATGTGCTTTCACGTTACAATAATGCGCTCTCGTTGCTACTTCTGAGCCACGTACACATAACTTACTGTATACGCACTGCAGACTGAGTATGTGTAAACCTTGGGCAATAAATATATTGGGCAAAACATATAACACCTGAGGCACCGCTACAGTGAGCTTTATGACCAATGCATGGCAAAAAAGAAAAGAAAAATCCCTGGACACAGGTTTTTTTATTTATTTATTTTTATTTTTTTGTCATATGTCTAGACATTTTGTTCGACATATTTACTTAGTGATTATTTTGACTTATGTCCGTTCTAAAGACATTTGATAAAGCTCTCATTGATTTTCTTTTGGAAATATGTTTAAAATTTATACTGAATGCATTTATGACTGCAAGGCATGTTTGTGTGTGTCAAAATCGTGATTAAAATCGAAATCACAAAACTGATCAAAAAATCGTGATAGGTTTTTTTTGTCCATATCGCACAACCCTACACACACACACACTCTCTCTCTCTCTCTATCTATCTCTCTCTCTTGGCATTAACAATAATCTGAGTCACATCCCTCGTGAGACATTCACACTTCTCAGTCCTCCAGCAGGTGTTTGGTTTATTTGGGCAGCATTGTGGGCTGCACCTTCACTCAAAAGAGCTCACACACTCCCTTCACATACTGCCTTTGACATTAGCTGCCCTGTAAGAGCAGGTTTGCTCTGTTTATCAGAAATAAATGAAGCCACTGGCGAGCAGCCGCTTGCTGTGAATTGCCTGTTATCTGTGTTTCAGATATCTAAAGGTCAGAGAAATATCACTGGTGTCCCACAAAGAGAATAATCACAGACTCTCCTCTTTCTTGAGATGAGCGGTGTATTGTGTGTGTTGACCATCGAGAGCCGTCCAATACAGGCAAGACACAACAATAAAGACATCAAATCAATATGAATGTGAATTGCATCTTGAAGAGGACAAAATTAGTCAATAAATGGCAAATAAAAATGTATATAATAAAACTTTTAAGAGTAAAATAAAATGCTAAATCAAATAAAATACTTAAAATAAAATTATACAAATTAAAAGCATAAAATAAAAAAAGAAATGAAAAAATGAAAATAAGGACTAATAAAAGTAAAATAAATAACAGTTACATTTAATGAAAATTTCATTAAAAAGTCAGGGAAAAAAAGCAAAAAAAAATTAATAATAAAATTTATGCAAATAAAAATAAAATAAATCAAAAAGAGAGTCAAAAGCCCTTGCAGGGGCTGTTAAACGTGTGTTTTTGAGTGTAAGTGTGATGTAAATGAAGGAGCAGGAGCAAGCGGTGTTTCCACAGGCCAGAGTAAATCATACATGACTCTGATTCAATCAGAATATAGGTCAGACTTCTTAAGCTGCCCACTTCACCTCATTCAGAGCCGTAATCTGCTCTCTGCTTCTTTTGCCCCGTGTGTGTGTGTGTGTGTGGAGCAATTGCGATGCGATCCTTTGCCGTAATGTTAGATTAAAGCTTTTAAATGCTAAGCGCTGGAAAAGCACTGCTGGATAATTCATCTTGATTTCACATTGGAGTTTCTTTGTTTCACATCTATATTCACTATAGCTCTTCTAGACTCCTCTGCCATAGTTATGTGTGTTTTTTTCATGATTTTGTGCTCTGACAGAGAGCTCAAATTACCGACCACTCATGCATTGTTTCTTCGCATGGTTCCTTCATTTAGGGGGACCAAACAGTTTCACTTCTCTATTCTTCTATATTCCTCAAAATCCTCCTGATACTTGGCCTCTTTCTCATAAGAGAGCTCCGGCCGTATGAAACTCTGAGGTCCTCAGATCTGAAATACAAGTTTATTACAGATTTTGCAGCCATATCACCATTTCCAACACCAGATCCTGAGGAGCAGAGAGTATTAAACTTGTTTAACCCCTTCCTCAAACCTTTATTAAAGTGTCAATCAACAAATAATAATTAATAATTCTTTTCATCCATCCTTTCATCCTTTTCATCAGTTTATTAAATGGGTCTTATTACATGCAGATAAATGTATTTAAGTTATCATTCTGTTATTTATTAATTAATTATGGATACTTTTTATATGTACAAATTCAAATTAGTTTGCTTTTACATGACAGCAAAAATTGTTTCAATAAAAAAAATAATAATAATAATACTATAAAAAATAATTGCTGTTGTTATTGTCGTTTTAGATTTTATTTTCCAGAATCGCAGTGTGAAAGGTGCTTTAGTTAAGAGCAGCAGTGGCACAAACCTTACAAAATTGGTTAAAAGACTTACATTTGTTTTAATAAATTTGTTAATCACTGTAGGCTACATAGTGAATATAGTTTAGAACACCAGATCAAAAATTAAAACAATAAAGATAATAAAGACGAATAAAATCACAGTAATGCTCTGCAGGAACACGAGTCGCATGCACTGTGCTAAAAGTCAGTCTTCTCTTACAGTCATTTTTTTTTATATTCAGACAATTACACGCTGCTGTCGCTTCACAGTTCCTACTCTCATAAATTACTCGCACTGCATGTTGACTTATAAACCTAAATATAAATGTCAGACAACAGATATTTCAGTTCCAGCCCTAGTATCAATATTTATTACATAAACAAATACATTTTTATCAATATAAAAAAAAAAAGTTAAATTAGAATGAAATGGAAACAATTTAAAAATATATAATTATTATTGTTGTTGTTGTTGTTTTAAAGAATATTTATCAATATTAATAAAATAAAATAAAATAGTTCTGAAAAACATTTGTGACCAGAAGGCAAGTTTAGCATCACACCCTTTAATCTAGCCGAGACCCTCGCCTCAGGACCAGGACCATGCCATCATTCTCATACGGTCAGTACTGACGGTCACATGACCTTTCTAATGTTTACGGGCATTCTGCAGCAGACAACAGCTTTTGAGGCTTGTTTACCAAGGGAAAGTTGAAAGTAAAGGTTTAAATCAATCAAGCTGTGTTTCATGTACTGCTTTTACACACTGGCCTTTTATGTGGCCTTTGGTATTGGTCAAACCAGTCTTTCTTGCATAGTCAATGTTTTACCATGACCAGAAACATTTCCACCGCTGTGGTGACCTTGTTTAACACACACTCCTCCATGAGCGACGGCTGCACCCATGCAGAGATGTGAAAGAGAACACAGACCGCACCAGTCTAACACACACACACACACACACACACACACTCTAACCAGAGGATGGAATCCATATCTCATCACAGTCACACGGTCATTATCATCACCATCTTCATCATCACATCTGCTCACCGCTATTATTCCAAACATCTCCATCAACGACACACTTTCCACCCACAGAGCGGAAGAACTAATTAATGTCCATCATGAGAAAATGACACATACTTTTTGCTGGTTAAACAGTATGGAACAAAATCAATGAAGTGACAAAACATCAGAGCTGTATAATCAAATGCTACTTTTTATCCTCACTATATTGCATGAACACTTTAGGTCCTTGAATCAATATTTTCTTTTATGTGTGCATTCATATCATTTCCTACAATTAAACTTTGATAAAAGACCAGCGCTTGCCGATTTCATTGCTAAGTGAAGGATACATGCAGTTAACGCTGGCAAAAGGTAAAAATACTGACAGATAATTAAAAAAAAAAAATTATATTAAAAATGTAAGTAATGCACATGGATAAAAACAGCAAGATGATGATTCTCTATAGCCACATTATATATTACTTGTTTATGGATTTCTGTGTTCCACATACATTGAATGTGGTCAAAATCTGTCTCTAAGTGATCTCTGAATGCTGTTTCAGTCGTCTGATGACAATGATATATAGCCAAAAAATATCAATAAAATAACAAAAAATAAACAAATACTACAATATTCTAGAACAGAAAATAATGGACAAAATCTAATACTGAAAACCTAAAATATAATAAAATAAGAAATATTATAACATTTAATAAAACAAGGAAAGGTCAAATAAAAAAATGAAACAATAAGTTAAATATAAACTTAAATCAAATTTAATTTAATTTAATTTAATTTAATTTAATTTAATTTAATTTAATTTAATTTACATTTTGAGTCCTGAAAGCATTTATGACTCATGAAAACGGTTTCAGACCATAGAAAATTAGCAAAACAGAAATATCTTTCAGGTTTTCAGAAATTCATATTGAGTCATGTGACTTTTCTAGTGTGTACTGGCTTCCTGCACCAGACTTTAAAGGCTTTTAAAGCAATGCATCATGTGTGTATTTATCTCTGGTTTTTTAATATACTATGAGACTGTTATCTGAATCTGATTACCAAAATACATAAATAACAAGTATTAAGGTTGAGTGGCATACAAAACATAGTTAATCGATCAAACTCAATCCAAAAATGATACTGTAATTGTTGCATCTGTAACACCATCAAACCAAGAACGGATTCAGCCAATCACACTGCTCACACAACTGACTAACATGCTATATCCATTCAGCAGTAGAGTACTATGTCACAATAGCTTAATGGAGGACAGAAAGATGACTCTCACTGAGGAGTACGATATGAGCAGATTCACTTCACTAACACACACACACCTGAGCACACAAACACACACAGCGCGCTTCACAGAGCAGCGAGACACCAAAGGCAAGAGACCAAGAAGAGTGAGACAGCGCTGAACAGCATGTGGACGTGTCTCTCTCTCTCTGTGGTCCAGATGGTGGTCTTCACAGCAGAGGCTTCGAGACCCACTGGAGCGTGTTTCATCAGTGCAATAAGACTGAATCTGCGATTATTTTTCGAAACAAGCATCTTTGCTGTCGGACAGCAAAAGACGACAAGACAACAAGGTCAGGCCAAATCAAAAGCACTGGTTATCAGTGAGCGCAGGTCAGACCGGAGGCTGCTGGTGTGGAGCACGGCTGTAACAGGTGAACCCATCAGTCATGTGACGCGCTCGGCCGTCCATATGTCCAGCAGCGGACCGCAGAGTCAGTGTGGCATTGTGGAGCTGAAGGGCAGCATGTGTTTCGACTGCAACACTGCCAATTACTGTCCAGACAGCTGCCCCAGTTCTGGGTCAGGACAACGTCAACATGAACCGCACTGAAAAACTAACAGAGCGACGGACTTGCATGCAGAACTATTAAATAATGCATGCAGATTTTTACATTGCATGAAGAAAATAAAGTAATAGCACAATAAGCCACACGATTCCTGGTATCAATAAAACAATTATGAATTACTTACTTATTAATAAATAAGTAATCAAATTAAAATGTAATTAAATTATATATAAAAATAAGCAATTAAATAAAAAATATATTTAAGAAATGATTAAAAAAAAAATCTAAAATAAAATAAAGTATTTTATTTAATTAATAAAATGTCTAAATTTGATTCCTGAAAGGATTTGTGTCAAGTGCTTCCTGAAAACGTTTAATATATTTTCTAAAGGTAACGATTAGACAGCCCAAAACAAATGTGACTCTGGACCACAAAACCAGTCATTAGTCACAGAGGTGGGTCAAAATTATTTTTATGCCAAAAATTCTCTCTATTTTGCTAATTTCCTATCATAAATATATCAAAAATCACTTTTTTGATAAAGTGATTTGCATTGCTAAGAAGTTCATTTGGACAACTTTAAAGGCGATTTTCTCAATATTAAGCTTTTTTCTTTTTTCAGATTTTCAAACCGTTGTATCTCGGACAAATATTGTACTATTCTAACAAACCATACATCAGTGGAAAGCTTAATTATTCAATAAGCTATATTATTATTATTATTATTCTGTATCCTGTTGTAAATTAAATATACTATGAATAGAATTTAAAAAAATTGCAGGTCTTCATTTAATTTTATTATTAGCATCATTACTACCATTTTTATGAACCATTTCAGTTCTGCATATCAGCTATTGAACTTGAACAATGTTTAAAAACAGCACCCTTCATTTTTAATGACATCAGACACTCATATTTAGGGCTGCAGCTATCGATTCTTTTTGTAATCGATTAATCTAGCACTTAATCGACCGATTAATCGAGTAATCGGATAAAACGATTTGTGTGTGTTTTTGAACAACCAAAACAAATAATGCATAACAAAAATGATGTGGCTGTAAAATGAACAAGCATTTGGCTTTTATTTCTCAACAGAGGTATTTATTTCCAAGTCCGAAGTTTGGCTCCAAAAGTTAAGTGCCAAGTTGGCATTGCCAACAATTATAGAACAATGTACAGTTAAGTGAACTTACTGTAACATGTATAACATGTATTGTAAAACTAATATGAATATAAACTTAGTTTTTTGTCTTCTTAATACACAAGATTACAAAAAAAGGATTGCACCTTCTGCAAATTTAGTTTAGTTAACCTGAGAACAAAAAATGAATATAAAATATCAAGCCAAACAGGTACACAATGTATAAAATGTATAAAAAAATTACGTTAATAAAACAATTATAAACAATTATAAATAATAAGCTGTAATCTCAAAACAAACATCAAAATGTACGTGTGCGTGCGTGCGTGTGTTTGTGTGTGTGTGAAGGGGTTCTTCTTTTAGGCTATACTCTCTTGCAATTGAACGTGATAGTTACGTTTACTACTTTAAAACGTCATCAAAGTTAAACATCATATCTAGTCAAACCGCATCACGACATCGCTACAAATGCAGTATGGGATTAAAATCAGCGAACATCAATAGGCTTAGACTACGTTAATTTACCTTGTTTCAGCGATGCTTGGTGAAACAGCATAGAGTGGATGTCTTCTGTTCAGATGCTGAATCATGGAAGATGTGCTGTTGTGGTATGCCAGCTCTATTTTGCAGTAGAGACACTGCACCTTGTTCTCTTCTTTATTAAGTGTGTAATGATACCACACTTTAGACAATTTCTGCCGTTTATTTATAGATCTATTCTCCGCCATCGCGCCAACTAAATTCAAAAGGTCCGTGTGAATAAACGGTCCCTGTGACACAATCAAATCCCTGCGCCGCGCGTATAGTGCGCGTCATAGGAATTTAACGAGGCTTCGAGGCAGAGTTTTTGCCTCGAGGAATTTTTGTAATCGAGTAACTCGAGTAACTCGAGGAATCATTTCAGCCTTACTCATATTGAAAACAAGCTAAGGTTTAATACCTCAATCAATCATAAAATTATTATTTTTCTTAGCAATTGCTAGTATCAAAGTTACAAAAGCCCATGCCGAAGGATGTAGACTTAGTGATTTTTCTATTGTGACAAAGATAAGTGTGGTCAGTGACACATAAACTCCTGTGAGAGAGGAAGGAAGGCAGTGTGAGTGTTTTGTGGTTCGCCGGCAGCTGTACATTGTGTTATCTGTGTATTTTAACTCCAGGCCGTTCCAGAGAGATGATCAGACAGCCTGCGTGCTGCTGTTTACCCATCCATGAGCAAGAGCGAGGAGAAGCGCGCACAAGAGAGGGAAACATGAAGCATCATCAGTCACGCATCAGCTAGTCCTGTTATCACGATGAGATCCACCGCTTCTGAACGCCCCATCAGCATTTGTTTGTTTTGGCATTACACGCTCGTTCTGTCGAGAAGAAGCGCAAGTGTCTGGAGAACGTTTCTTAGGAGCAACATCGATCAGAGTAACAGTCATTCTCAACAAGGAGCAAAAATACAGAATAACATACATGCAGATAAATGACAAACTACATAACAATTAACCCATTTTACATTTTCTGAAGAAATCATATGGTTAATAGCACAAGAAGCTACATGGTTTCATCATTAATGTCGTATCTGTAGCACAAACCGAAATAGACTGATAATGTGATTCACACACATTATATTTAACAAACGTTGAACTTTTCAAAGTAATTGGCTCTTTGTAAAATAACTTGCAATTAATAATTTTTTATTAATGATTGTTTGGATAAATACTTTTTAAATGTGTAGCATTACAAACGAATGAGATCGATTAGACTTTTTAATAAATTTATCAATTATAATATAATACAATAAATATAATGGCATAGATAACAATACTTGAATATAGTTTTTATTATTATTAAGACTTTAATTCATATTATTATTATTATTATTATTATTATTATTATTATTACTACTACATTGCACAATTATACAATTCTAGCTAAATAAAATTGTTTCATAAAACTAAATTGTTATGATTGTTATTGTTGTTGTTAATAATAATGCTTCCATTTACTAATACTACATTATAATAATAATAATAATAATTATTATTATTATTATTATTATTATTAACCCTAACCTTGTTTAAACAATACAAAATTATTATTATTTGTATCAATAAAACGTTACAATTTATATTAAGTTAACCATAGCTTTGCACAATTATATAACTATTATTATTATTATTTCATTTTATTTAATATTAGCTATGCGTATTTTCAACAAGACACAAAAGAGTGTGAAAAACTCAGAAAACCATATCACACTTGACAGTCTGCTAACTCGTTCTGCATTTTATTTTTTATATATTCTGGGCTAAATATGTAACACTGGGTTCAAGTTTCAGACAAATTCCGAGAGGAACACCGCAGTCATCCAGCATGGCTTTCTGAGGTGGATTTATGGCCAAAACATCATACTCTTTTCCAAGTTGAGCTGTAAAGTGAAGTGGCGTAAAAAGCACGTCTAATGGACTTCACTCTCACTCATTTTTTCCCTTTTTTGGAGAATTTTTCATCCCACACCGAGTCCTAAGCCACTGGCACGCCAGGAGCGGCCAGAACATCTGCTTTAGCTTAAGAGAATCAATAAGTGCCTCCTATCCCGTCCTAATATTCCTGAGCTCTCTGGGATGCAGGAATAACATCACATTCAACAGAGATGGTGCCTGCCCGTTCACTAAATACAAATCTATCCAATTCTGGATTACGCATACATGAAACCAACGGTGTTTATTTTCAAACCTTTCCCGAAAAATGTCAGGAAAAAGAGTCTACAGTGCAAGCAGATAAAAACAAGCTGTGGAAATCTGCACATGTTAAAGCTGACCTCTGAATGATGCACGTGGTTTCAAATGCCACTCAAGCCGAGAGATTCGAATGCCTGGTTGTTTTGCCAGGCGGCGCATGCCGTTTACAGATCATGTAGGATTACTGCACAAGGTTGAAGAACGGCCTAAGTATGCCAGAAAAACTGATAACACTCAGTTCTTCCCCCACAAGTAACCACATTTTTCTCATTCCATCAGTGAACGAATGATTTTTGCACATATTGGCTGCATATTTTCAAATAGATTACGGCATACTAGAAAAAGACAACTAGCCCAGTGGTTTCTAAAATGCATGATAACAGATTCCAACTAGATGGTAAAGTTTGTTGGGACAAACACTTATGTTGGCTTGAGTAAGTGAATTTTTGAAATAGCTTTGTAATCTAAAAGTGTAACGTATTTCAAACATGTTAGAAAAACATGGGCTAAAATTTCTAACACATTACTAGAATGATTTAACATGTTACTAGCATGAATTAGCATGTCTATATAGCATGTTTTAGCATGTTGCTAGCATGCACTAACATGTTGCTAGAACATTAATAACATTTAACAAATGGCTTATGTTTTAATATGTTGCTAATGTATTTAAGTTGGCAACATGTTCTAACATTGTTCTAACTTGAATAAGCATGTTGGTAATATGTTTCTATCATGTTTAACATATTGCGACCATCAACATATTGCTAGCATGTTTCTTACATGCTTTAAAATGTTATTATGAATTAATTATGAAAGGCCTACATGTTTTCACGTTGCCACCATGAGTTAACATGCTTTAACATTATGCTCGCATGCTAATAACAAATTTTAGCACAATATCATGTTTAACATTTAGCTATCATGAATTAGCACATTGCTAACATGTTTTATTTACATTTACATTTATTCATTTAGCAGACACTTTTATCCAAAGCCACTTACAGATGAAGACAGTGGAAGCGATCAAAAACAACAAAATGTTTTAAAACTACGCTCAAATTAATCAGTGCTCCTATAATAAGAAGCAACATAAATATTTTTCAAGTCAACATAATTAGGCTGACTAAACAGTGTATCTGCATACAGTGCCTCTGAATGCAACTAGCTTGTCTAATTTGTTCATCCTAGCCTCCGTATCAACTGAATTGATCGAGTGGAGCAAATGAAGGCTGAAAAAAAAAATGTGTCCCAGTTTCTTGCCTGAAGTGGGTCAACAGCAGCCATTTACACCCTATAAACATGTCTGTAATTAAATAAAGTTGATAGAAAACAGCATGGAGCTCGACAGGCGAGGTGTGAAGGGTGTAAAAGCTGGCAGTCTTCTAGAAAAGATGGAAGAATATGGGGAGGGGTGTGTGGCCTGTTTTCCTCCTTCCCAGCACAAACACAACAGCAAAGCCTCATCTGTGCAAGCATTTGACCTTTTCCTGACCCGATGCATCATGGGAATTAAAACTTTAGTGAGCTATTGCGCTGTCAGTGCACCTAAAACAATGGAGTAAACACACTTGCATAAATAACAGCTGGGGTTGGTTTGAGGTGTTGGGCCAAATGCCCAACTGTCCCAGAATTCCTTTAGGGCAGTGGACTCGAATGCCAAATGAACCTCTCGTCCAATGAGGAGTGAGGCTGAAACCAAACACTCACATCCAGATGGGAGGCTGTGGTTAGTGTCTCCTCTGAAATATGGTTGGATTCTCACAGGTAAATGCCTGGTAGGGGCCGTCCCAACCACAGCTTTCCCTTTGAGGGTTGAGAGCGATAATGAAGCATAATGGTGAGGTTCAAAGACGATTATGAACCTGTGAACTTTAAGGTTAAGTTTCACTTCAAGGTTCATTTTGTAGATGACTACGATCCAAATTCACAGGTGCCTAAAGCATTAAAGCATGGAAAGTTGTGAAACAAATATTATCCCTATTTGTAAATTTATTTTTCAATATTTATCTATAAAAACAAAAGTTAGTTTAATACGATTCATAAAAATATATATAACTTATCAAATTAAAAAAATATTATACTATACTACTTCTAATATATATCACGGTACACAGTATTTTCACGATATTGGAATTTAGTTGCAAAAAAAAGTTGTCATAATAAAGTATAACAAGTTCAATACCTTTTTTCTTATAACAAAAATAACTGAATATTAAAATACAATAAAGCAATAAACAAAAACTGTATAAAGTAAAACAATTCACACCGGTTAAAGTGCAAAAGAATTATAAAGATGAATAGTTGCCACTTTACAATAATATCTCAGTTAATCTTAGTTAATGCATTAACATTAACAATGAGCAACAGCTACATTTGCAACCAAAGTTATTAATCTTTGTGAAAAGACACAACTTAGTTCATGCTAGCTTTGCTTCATTAAAAAAACACAGTTGCAACTTTTGGTATAAAATTAAATATTATTTCAATTAATTTGTGTTGTTAAACATTTAAATTATCTAAGATTAATGAATGTTTAAAATTATTTTTTTATTGGCAGTTTATCTTAACTAATAATTTAACTAATGCTAACTAATGGAGCTTTAATGTAAAGTGTAAACAAACAACAACAACAAAAAAGTCGAAAAATTTCAAACAATATCTGGGGGCATGTTGTACTCCAGATTAAAAATGTAAAAAAATATTTGAAAATATATAGCCTATTAAGTGTGTTACGCAATACGCTTCTCATACCTGCTTGTTTACATGTGCTTGTATAAATGCATTGTTGTGCATTTCAACCAGCTGATGGGAAAAGTATTCTTTAAATGCATTCAATAAACTAGAATAATTTGGAATAAATAATTATTCACAGTATTTTGAAGTGTCCACGATAACAATATTATACCTATTCACTTCCGTGATATATTGCATTACCGAATACCAGTACATATCTAGTTATAAGTATTATATGTCATTATAACTTTATATATAAACCACACAGCAGATATACAATGATATAAATTTCATTTTTAAAACCGCCAGTCTTAATAAACACATTGGCCTCAACACATTCACTGACATGCACATTACTACAAAATTGTGAATATGGCTGTGAATATGGAAAAAATAACTGACTATGACTATAAGATTGCATCAAGACTGAGGCACTGTGGTGGTCCCTTGTGGCAGTCTAATTTTAACAGTGCTAAGTATTGTTCCACAGAAAGCAAAATGCAGTGTGGTTTAACGTCAACTGCTAGAGGACGTCAAATGTATGTGACATGTAGCGTGCCCCATTTACAAGTCAGTATTTATAGCATCTTTGCTCATTATGCTAACCCACCTCTGCGCTAGCAACCACAAAACTCAGACCATCAGGGCACAACAAAGAAAATAAGCCGCTGATATGAGAGAGGTGCTTTCTTATTTTAAACTAACTGCATTTTGTCGCCTCTCATGCTAAAATGCCCATTTGTCTTAAATGATTGTCCTTATTAAAGTACTAATCAAGTTTTTTGAAGCTAGATCTTGAACTGTATAGGTTTAAAGATGGGTTAAAACATATTATGAAATGTATTATGCTATAATGATTTACTTTATTACTTTACCTAACATTTACTCACATTCATGTTGTTCTAAACCTTTATGAAAAATGCTGCTAACCAAACAGCGGCTGGTTGCCATTGACTTCCATGGTAATTATTTTCACATACTATGAAAGTGAATGGCTACCGGCAACTGTTTTGATACCAGCATTCTCAAAAATAACTTCTTTTGTGTTTAACTGAATAAAGAAACTCATACAAGTTCGGACCAATTTGAGGGTAAGTAAATAATGACAGAAGTTACATTTTTTGTTGAACTGTCCCTTTAAATCCACTTCTACTTTAAAAACAGTGTGACATTTGCATTATTGAGTTTTTCTAGAAGTAGACTATGACCGTTTTGATCAATTCTGGTTGTCATCTCTCCTGTACGTCCGTCATGAATGCATGAGACAGCAGAAGACCCACCATCAGGCCGTCATTATAAAAGAGCCGTCTGCATTTACTCACCGTATCACTCGACTCCCAGCGGGCCGAACGAACCCAAGACAGCCACTTGGCCACACAAAGGAGATACATACATTCGTCGTCGCTGAGTGGCACTTCATTTAAGGCTTAATTTACACCCTGAGGAAAGTCAAACAAGGACGCCAGGTGGAGGACTACCAGGAGGCGAGGATCTGCCCCAAATATCTGGGTCTCCAGCTGATCCAGGCTGCTTTCCGTAGTGGCCAAAAGGACGGGCCCAAAACAGATTCTTATGCTCGCCGCTGGGGCAATCCAGCATCAGAATGTGACAAATCTGTGTCATGCAAACATCTTTTTTGATAGCATTTATCTTCATATTTAACAAGAAAGATCTCGTTTGTGAAATAAACACATTTAAAGAGCAAAAGAAAGTGTCTGAACGTAAAACAAAGGGCTTGTGGCAAAGGAGGAAATCCCTGAATGCTCGTAAACTGTGTCGGATGCTGCCTCCTGAATGCTAAGCAGACCCCATTCAATCAATGATGAGAAGGAAAAAGGAGAACTCGCCTCTCCGGACGAACTGACTTCAAATGATGAGAGAGAAGGGAATGAAAGTGATTTACAGGATTAATTCAAATCCAGCCGAATCTCTTTGCATATAAGCAAAGGGCTTCAAAAGAGCAAATCATTTAGAAATTAATGAATCCCGTAAGGAAATGCGAGTTTAGAGAAATGGCACGCTTTGCTGTCAGCGATTAAGAACAATCTATCAATCATCATAAAAGATGTTGCATAGTACAGCAATAAGCCACGTGTTACACTTGTACCACTTGTTCATGTGGCATTTTTCTCTAAAACCCATTGACCATGGTAAAAAATCATATCCTCTCATGGTTTATTTCTATTGTATGTTATAGTAATAATACAATACTATTTATTATTTAAATTTATTATTTTTGATACATAAATGTATTTTAATATTTTTTTTAAATTAAGTCACTTACAAGTATTTAAACATTTTGGAATGAGAAATATATCACAACATTTATATTTTAATACTATATAAATAAAAACTGTACTATACTTAATAACTACACTAAATAAAGAATATACATAAAAAATAGGCTACATAAATGCATACATTTTTCTACAATTTATATAATATAAATATTTATACAAATAACATCATCGCATCAAAATTCAGTCAAAACCATCCGTTTCATAAATCACCTTTATTATTTATTATTATTATTTACTTCTTTCCAAACTACTAAATAAATGAAAACTTTAGAACCTGAAGTGCGTTTATTCAAGAAGGGTTCTGTGTATCGTCTTCTCTGTAACGGCCATAAACCAAAGCAATGCACAGGTGACTAAATCTCGAATCAATGAGGTCAATACAGGTTCACACGACACGTAGAAGACATTTTAACAACCCTGCTGTCAACATGTAAGAAGAAATGCATAAAGTATAAGGGAAAACAGGAATCCCACAGCATCCCTGAGAGGAAGCACTGCCCCAGTCCTGGCCTTACTAGGGGTAAAGTGATCTAGATGTCACACAACATCAAGTGCATGAGAAAGTGTGGCAGCTAGTCTTAGCAAGATATGTTAAAGCAGTGAATTTGGTGTGGTTGCCTTGACAGCAGCAGTCAGGCGAGGATACGAATGCTGTATCGCATCCCTGACAGCTTAGATAACAGCTAATGGCCTCTCAGGTCCACTTTCAGTTCATTTTCCCCACGGACAGAGCGGAGAAAATCTGTCGAGACACGTACATGTGTGCAAGTGTCTGGAACGAAAGATATAAAAAACTCGTCCAATCTGTTCCAACTGGACTAGAAGGAAAAACTGACTGTCTGTTAAAGCGATAGTTCACCCCAAATTTAGATTTTTTTATCATTTACGGACCCTCTTGTCTTTTCAGGTTGCTATTCTTTCAGTTAAACTCAGCTTACAGTTTATAGTGACCACACTGGACATCTTTAAAAGGGCAAAAAGGCACAATAAAAGTAAAATATGACATCTACCAAGGCTTCTGACGTCATACAATGGATTGACCAGCCAAAAAAATGAAATCAAATGTTTCACCAGCATCACTGACAAGGGATCTTGGATGCAACATGTAGGAAACATTGAACATTGACAGTCAAAAACTAGGGATGCACGATAATATCGGCACAACATCGGTATCGGCCGATAAAAGCTTAAAATGACCATTATCGGTATCGGCCGATATGAATATTTCTGCCGATGAGCCAAACCGATATTCTCCAAGTGAAATAATTGACCTGTTTTTCAGATGTGAATGTCTGTCTACATTTGTAAAATAATAAATTTATGGTAGAATCAGTACAGAAGAGATACATGGATTTCTCTTCAGCAAAATTAAAGTTTAAATATATCAGTATATATTTGTATATATATCGATATCGGTATCGGCATCGGCCAAAATTATTTAGAAAATATCGGCATATCGAATATCGGCCAAATCCAATATCGTGCATCCCTATCAAAAACATCTTAAATTGCAGTCTATTGCTCACAAAATCTATTATATGACTTCAGAAGACTTGGAATATAGTGCACAAGTCATACAGACCATTTTTATGATGCTTTTACGGTGCATTTTAGACCTTTTTAGAGTTTGTCAGACATTGGCAATTTGTAATTTACTTGCACTTTCAACATGACGGCAAGTAAATAATGCAAATGTATCATTTTATGCACACTTTTAAAATAAAAGTCCTACACATCAGCTAATCAGAACAAACTTATCAGCCCATGCCAGTAATGATAAAATGCCAAATATTGCCATTGGCAAATGGCAATATATCAGTCGATCACTACTAAATTAGCAAATCGTCATGATCTTGCACTGTGTGAAAAGATTATTTTTCTACTTTTGCTTCTCGCAGGACAACAAATGACGCTAATGTTCACTTTTGAGTGAACGATCACATTAACATCTAACAGTTTGAAAGTAGTGAATACATTATTACACATCGTCTGCATACACACCCATGGCAAAAACATGATACGTATAATTTGGGCTACAGCGAAATTACAACATAATAACACCCCAGCACCTCTGCGTGCCATGTTTACAGCACATAGTCTCTCCTAACAGTTTTAACATCAGGGTCAGGGTGAGCAGAGATCACAGAAGCATCTTTACAGAGGAAGAACCAGCAGTGGGATACAGGAAACTCCAGGCATCATTCAGCCGTGATGAAAACGGCTTGATGAGAAACAACTCTGTGGGTATGAGGAACACGGAAGAACTGGCAAAAGCTCGGCATCCCGTGTCTAAACATATGTTTGGCTTGTTAGGATGCCGCCACTGTGGGTTTAAAGGGAGCCCAGGGTATACAGCTGGATTTGTCATCCTCAAACACACTCTCAGACACAGTGCAGACGACAGAAGGAAAACAGTTCAAGCGGCCCAGCATGTAAGGATAATGTGAATTTGGGGAGATTTGTCCAACAATGACAAACGGTGGAGCAATTGGCAGAAATATGATTTAGAAAGGAACTGTTCATATCAACTTACAAATTCTATCAATATAGTGAAAGTACATAAGACAAAGTAATTCTCCAAAATGAATACATGACTAAATGAATCATAGAAGTGATTTAAAAGACTTCACTGAAAAAACTCCTTTAAAAGAGATAATTTAGTCAATGAGTTGACAAATCATTCAGATTTTGTGATCTCAAATCACCCGATTCAAATGATACATTGAAAGGAAATTACTCAGATGAACCATGGGCAGATATTTAGTGAATAACAACTTAAATTATAAAGACTAACTATAAATAATGAATAAATAATAAGCATAAACATAATAAATAATTAATATAAATAACAATACGCTAATTAAGTTGTTTCGCTTTTTGTGTTTCACATTACAAAAGAAAGACATGAGGGTGAGTAAATGACATCTGTGTTTTCATTTTTTGGGTGAACTAGTCCTTTAACAGATGTCAGTGAAAGCCGTATCTGTAGCGCCGTCTGAGCCAGACACCAGCAGCCTTCCTTCCTGCCAAGAGCACAGATAACGAACGTCCTTCTCTTCACATCCACTTCTCCCTCACGCATGATCCCTATTCACACATGCATTAATGAGGCGTTCAGCGGCACACTTAATTACATCCACATTCCAGCCACCGACTGCATATTAATAATCTCCCTGTTTGTGTGCACCGTGAAGGGAAGGTCAAAGGTCAGAAAGATTATGAGGTCGGGAGGAGTGTGTCTAGTTTAGGATCAATAACAGGATTTGTGGAAAGAACCAGGCTTCAGTTTCAAAGGGTGGGGGATTGTGGTTTTCAGAAAGGATCTGGTCTTTGCAAGAGAGACTGTTCTGATTTGCCTGTCTGATTATTTCCACAACTGCATCATAAGAGGTGTGAAAAGATGTACAAGGTGTTTTGATGACATCTCAACAGCTTCTGGTTTATACAGTAGACGGCATTTAGAATTTGGCAGAAATAAAAATAGATACACATGCAATAAGATTTAGCACAGGTTAAAACAATAAGCAAATAGATTATACCAAATAAGCAATAAACTATATAAATATATAGTACTTTGTATAATATAGTAAAATAATTACAAAACATTACATGCATTTCCTTAATATCTTCATTTGAAATCGATCCCTTAAACAACTGGGTTTCTGATACCTGACTGGATTCATACTTTCATGCATATTAAAAGTTCATAAATGCACGGTTATTGTGCAACTCAATTTTCACATAATAATAAAGAAGAATTGCATACAGTATATGTTATTCCAGACCAGTTTATAAGAGGCTTTGAAGCTAATTAGTTGTCAGGGAGTTTTGATACATTTTTAGGACATTGCTTACTGGCCACAAAAAAAAAAAAAAAAAAAGACCAGTCTATGATTTTCTGCTCTCTAAATATTCAGAAAAACCTACATGAAAAATGCCAGAACATTGGAAGGACACAACTTGGAGCAAAAGTGTTCCAGTTAATAATCATGTGCACTTTAATATCTGTGTGTTATACATGCGTTAGTATTTAGTATATGTTTGTTATTTCCTCATCTGGAGCCTGAATCATAACAAAAACGGGATATTATCTGACCTCCCAATGGTCCTTCTAAATCACCGTGTCAGCTCTTCTGGGGGCGTGGCCTGTGAATGAGGAGGCCCCCTCAGATCCCTAGGTTCCGGTCATTCCAGAATATTTTCTACAATGAAGGAACGGCCAGCTGTTCTTCCACAACAACCTGCTAATCCCACAGGGCATCGCACAGGGTGGTCACTTCCACACGGCATTAACCCCCCTCGCCTGCTCCACTGTCCCAGGGGGATCGAATACTATAGGAAACAAGTTCAGCACGACAGCTAGCCCCGGGCCCAACACACACCTTCATGAAAACACACACCAGAACATCCCAGTCAAAGCTCTTCTGGGTTCACTGAGCATTCAAGAGCACTTCAGACAGCACCCCTCTGGTGGCTCTGCTCCAAATCATTCATGATGGGCTGTGTTCGCTTTTTATTGGGTTTTATTTGAAAAAAACAAAGTGAGAATTTTAAAATGGAAATGTGGATATTTATTATTATTTAAATCAAGTGATTTAAAACACAGCATAAAGAAAATGTTGCTAATTTTTAGAACATTTCCACACAAAATTTAAGGGGAAAAAAGCAAACTAATACAAATCAAGCTGCCAGGACTTTTTATAACAAATAATTCATAATGTACAGATAGTTTTACAGTTATGACACATTACTGTAATGAGAATTTAAAGAGGGGGAATGTAGATATTATTATTATTATTATTAACAAATATAATGCAATTTAACTGCAGCAAATAAGAATTTATGAATTTAAATGTGCCTTTGTATATAATATTTACTCAAACAAACATGACTACAAGAAAATTTTATTTAAAAATATGCAGAATTTTCATGATGCAAAATCTTAAATTTCTTAAACTTTTAGCCTTCTTTCTTATTTAGATTTTGGGGTGAATTATCATCCAGACATGCTCTTGCTGTGAAAACCCAGTTGATATGATTTTTAGTTTAAATTAGATTTGAGTCCAATATGGCGTACATTGTCGCCTGACACAAAACACTATCAGCTTCAGCAATGGGGTGTGTTTTTTTTTACTCAAATGAGTGGGCATAGGGGTTTTTTTTCTTTGCATTTCTAAAAATTGTTAGAACAAGGCAGAATGATTCATAGAAAAATATCCTGAGGAGTTTAAATAGTTTCAAAAGTTAGTCATATTCCACCCCTCAATCTATTTCAGGTTCGCAGTTAATCACATTTGTCTTGCGAAATGAAGACAGCTAAGGATGAAATGCAGAAAAAAAAAAGGTTCCTACAAAAATGTGGGTATTTCCACCCATTCAGCGTCTGTGTCCGTTTCCTCAAATGCCACAGCTGTCAGAAAAAAACCATTAGGGCAAAAAAAGATGAACTCTTCTTAGTTCCTGTTAGCAGGTGAAAAACTTTAAAGGAGGGCCATTGAGACTCTTATATGAACTGGATTTTCAGATGTTGCCTTGATTTAATTAGCTGTAATTAATCCAATTGAGGGCTAATTGGCGTCTTATTGCAGGGACTGTGGGAGTTCATTCATATTTCATCTGTGGCTGAGAGTCATTTTTCCACTACTTTACATACGAGCACCACTCGCCAGCTTCCAATTAAACACTACAACATGGATTTTTTTTTTTCTGGAAAAAGATCAAACACTAAAAATATGAAGCCACTGGATATAAAACCTAAAATCCCTGTTGGGGTGTGAACCCCACTTTAAAGTAACAGAGAAAAGATGACAAAATCCTCAGAGAAATCACCTCAAGACAAGAACCCTGAAGAGAAGGCATTAGGTTTCACTTAAACAAGCATTCTTTCTCCCACAGATTTGGTTCTGGTTTGGTTACAATCTCTGAGCTCTGAATACATTTATCAAACTGATGAATTCCCTCATCCAGCTGGCAAACAACCAACAGGAAACGCTGAGTTCACAGCCTTGTGACTACCTACACTTGATAACCAACCACCAAACCGACATATCACAGAAGAAATCAAAGCAGCATTATCAAGAAAATCAAAATGGCATGAAATGACCAGGTAGGTCTGTCGCGGTCGAATCATTTTAACACTTCTCTGGAGTTCAGAAAACTTTGTGACCTTCACAACTGCAAAATCGAGACAGATAATCGGTATGACAAATACTACTATAAATATTTGAACAATATCAGTAAATATTCAGTCTACTGATACAATGCAGAAACTTGATTCCCAATGCAATTTAAGTTCAACCATTTAAGATATATGCCAAAATAATCAAATTTAATATTTTAAATTAAATGAAATAAATGCAAATATAACTAAATAAAACAATGAAAATAAATGTGCATCCATTTTGACAACAAATCAAATGAGTAATAAAATATTTATAAAGCATTTTGTATTGCAATATTACTGAGGAAAAATTTATTAGATGTATAGCCTAACTAATTATTTTTTTTGCATATCAGTTTTAATTCAAACACTTCATATAATAACTGTTTGTGTGTGTGTGTGTGTCTGTGTGTGTGTGCATGCATTTTTTTATTATTATTTATAACAATATAAATATATATAATCTAGTTTTCACAAATCAACGGATTGAAGACAGGAACATGCATCCATTTGAACTGTTCACTGTATAATTATATCATCCACCAGATGACATAAATCTCGATTTGACAATGGTGCAAAACCTCACTTGGCCTAATCTAACCAAATGTCACCAATCCAGTATAAGAGCATGCATTAGTTTCAATTTCAACTCAAATATGCAAGATAAAACGTTCATGAAACTCAGATCATACTGGCGTACTACACAACACAATTCATTTCACATATGCGGATGAATTACAACACAGCTCACAAAACACATTCTCCGCTCTTCATTTATTTTGCAGCGACTAAATGACTTCCTAGCATTGATTCTCACAGTTGTATTGCACTTTTGGCAAAACAACACTGAGGTCTCAAAAAGACCAGTAATGGGTGAAACCCAGTGGAGGAAATGCACTAAGTTATACAGTACGTGAATATGATCAAATATAAACATTTCCACTCAGTAACACACCGTATGTATAACAAAAACATCTCAGTCACCCAAACAAAGTCAGGAAACACTAGTTTCTTTTCCAAACAGGTTTAAACAAACCAAGCAGGTTTGATTATAGAAACAACAAAAAAACAATCAGTCTGTGAAAGCCGTAGCGGTGTGTGGTAACGTTACAACGCTGATTCAATAGTAACAGAGTCGCGTCAAGAAATAAACAGCAAACTTACCGACTCCATATTTCTCGTGTTCCGTAGGAATCCACATATTCAGGGAGTATGTTGTGAGAAAAGCGTACAAAACAGCGTGGTGTGCAGTATTGATGTTAAATCACTCATTTGTCCAGATTCACATCATCCTCTCGCACAGTCATTGTTCAGAGCGCTCGAGCGAACTGCGCTGTATGAGACGAGACACGGTGGCGCGCGTTTGATAACCAGTGCGCGACCACGGTGCAGCTGCTGAGTTGCATGATAGGAAATGTAGTTTCGTGGCGTGTGCGAAACAGAACAACGATAGTGATTAGACCAGAAAGATATAATAATAATAATAATAATAATAATAATAATAATAATAATAATAATAATAATAAAGTGTAAAATTAAGATTTTTATTGAAGATTTTTATTAAATTTGTATTATAATAATTTATTTAATTTGACTGTTGTTGTTTGTTTTTTGGAAAATTTATTTATTTGTTCATTTATTTTTTATAACATGACATTTTATATGGAGGGCCAAATTACTAAAAATAAAATAAATATATAAATCGTTAAATTCGTAATTAAATAATTAAATGTATAAACAAATATTTATTAATTCATCCATTATTTCATTCATTCATTAAATTATTTATTTCTTCCACAATTCATTTTACATAACTAAATAAATAAGTATGGATTCCATTGTTGTTACATGAATGTAATTAAATAAATAAATTACCGAATGAATGAATAAATGAATGAATAACTAAATATTTATTTTTTATTCATTCATTCATTCATTCATTTCAATGTTTATCTAATTATTTAATTTTTAGTAATTTGAACCTCCATAATATTACTGAAATTAAGGGTTATATCAAGAACACGAGGCTTCAGATTTTCATCTTTTTTTTCTGTTTTTGTGAATTTATTTTATTATTTATTTAAACTGTATTGAATTTTATATCACTTTCATTATGTTCCTTTTTTAATATTTATGTGATTAATATTTGTATACAGAATTTATTCATTAATTTATTTAAAGTTTAAATGTGTAACCTCTACCAATTAAAAAAAAAAAAAGTTTTCAAACATCTTTACCAAATATTCCTACTAAGACATCAAGCACAATAATATCTGCACTAATATGGCATTATCCATAAACCCCTTTGCAGTCTAAGCATTAATAAATAATTATTTTTACCAGTATACATGATGCATTACAGATTCATGAATGCAAGACCATACATACATACATAGAAATAAATAAATAATAAATGAATTCAATCACAGCCCTTTACTCGTACAGTGTATTGTGCATGAGATAAAAAGGCAAGAATCAAAGGGTTCTCGTAAATGACTCTGGTGTAGATTTGATCTGAATTTCCAATCTAATAATAATCTGCACTAATTCAGTGTTGCATCCTGCCTCTATTTCTGTTATGAGGAATCTATGCATACATCTAGAAATGAGTCAGTCTTTTAGGTAACATTAAT